>NW_010534409.1:0-4732 GCF_000687285.1 Phaethon lepturus | reverse complement strand
TGGAGCCCCCACAGCAGTGGCTTCTGGTGGCTGTGGCTGCACCAGTGCCCTGGATGGATGCCCCGAGGCCGGGGTAGGCTGGGGAGAGCTGGATGAACGTGGGTGCGTGTGGCGTGGGTCAGGGGCCCACGCTCCAGAGCCATCTCCAGGTGAGTCCCTTGTGCCGGCCCCAGTGGTGTGATGCTGCTGGGGGGTGAGAGGCTCTCTGGGGTGGGTGGCCTTGCTGCCGCTCGGCTTGTCCACCTGCTCACTGAGATGGGCAGCCCCATCTCTTGGAAAGTCTAGACTTCTCTTCTAGAAGGCACCCATCATGGGCCACCTTCAGGTCCCTGAGGACTGACCAGGGACCAGCGAGCAGAGGCACGCGGTGCCATGCCAGCCGGAGGCGGGGTGCAGCATGTTGGTGCTCTGCCCTCCCCACATGGCCGTCACCCATCCAACGCCTCTTCCAGGCAAGACCATCATGCCTTCTTCCTGCACACCCAGCCCTGGGCATCCTCCAGCAGCTGCCTGTGCTGCTCCCCCCATGCATCTTCCTCCTGGTTGCGGGGCGGGTGTCCTGCCTACTGTCCGGAGGCCACGGTGGGAAGCGGCGAGCCCCTCGGAGATAGCCACCAGGTATAAGAGGCTTCTCTGTCCTGTTCCCCTCGTGCTGTAGTGAGAGTGCTGGAGCCTTCCGCTCGCGGCAGCTCTGGTGTCACTGCTCCGTGCCTGGCAGCCCTGCTGCCAAGGTGGGCTGTGCGGCACAGAGGGGTCAGGCTGGGATGGACCTGGCTGAGCCTGGATCTACCTGGGAGCCGCCGCTGGCTTTGCATTGCCGGTTTAGCCGGGAGGGCAGGAGCTGTGCCAGCCTCTGCCCAGGTCTGCCGGGCACAAGTCGTGTGCTGGGGAGTGCTGCCGCCTTGGCCAGCCCCTTGTGTCCATGACCTCCTGGACACAAATTTCTCCCTTGGGTTCTGCCGGAGTGGGGCCAGCTCAGCTGCGGCGATGGGGGTCCCTGCTCCCCGTGCTCAGGCTGGCCGCAGCACCGTCCCGTGCCGGGAGCTGGGTTTCATGCCTGGGTTGGGACCTTCCTCTCTGAGGATGAGAGCAGGAGGCACTGGTGGTTGCCATAAGCTCTGCGCACCATGGGGCTCTGCCCTTGGCTGCGGTGGGGAGGAGAGGCTTCATTCAGGTTTGCTTTATTTTCCCCCTTTATTTATTTAATTTTAGTGGGGTTTTGTTTTGTTTTGTTTTTAAACTTCTCCAAGCCTTCCTTCTGTTGTCATTTAATTGTCCAAGTTCCCTGAATACCCATCACCTGCCTGGGGGTAGAATTTGAGACACATCAAAGCGAGATGAGCTTCTGCAGGCGCTAAGCGTACATCCTCTGGGAGCTGGAGAGAGATTAAACAGCCGAGAAAAACAACTGCTCAGGATTGTCCGAGAGGTAAAATGGAAGGGTTGGGGGAGAGCAAGGGAAAACCAGCAGTATTTGCTTACCCAGAAAATGTCTGCCTCGTGCCCGGGAGGCCGGCTGAGGTGGTGGGTCCCCCGCTGGGGTGAGGCCTGGAGGATGCTGGGTGGGGGAGCACCCAGCTGGAGCAGTTCTGCAGGGGGAGCTGGGGGTCTCCGTGCATCTCTCCCAGCTTGACCCTGGCATGGCAGGAGCGGTGCCAGGGCTGAAAAGGGTTCATTGTGAGTGGCAAACTTGGCGTCGTCCCTGGGCTGGATCATACGTGGGGTCTGCGGGCACAGCGTGGGCGGATGTGAGTGCGGGCGGCGGGAGCGGACCTGCGCCCGGCTGGGTGTCAGTCAGACGTCAACTCTCAGCTGAAGGCGGGGGAGGGGGGGAAAAAAAAAAAAGGAAGGAATTTTAAGGTTTTTATTTGGAAACAATACAAAGCAAATGGAATCAATCCCAAGCAGTGGCATTGTTCGTAGTAAGGACCAGGTCAGCCGGCGCCTGTCGAGGTGTCGGTGGCTCGGGCTCTAGCAGAAGCCTGCGTGCCCGAGGGAGCGTGGCGTGGGCATTAGCAGAGCAGCCCGGCTGTGGCTCCTGCTTGCTGCCCTGGCCCTGCTGGTGCTTTTGTCCAGTCCTCTGTGCCTTATTAAACCTGCATTCAAAGAAGAATGTTGTGGGTTTGGGGTTTTTTTTGCGGTTTTTTGTTTGCTTTAAAAAAACTTATGTTAGTAGTCATTTTGTTGCATAAAGTATCTTCTTCCCATATCTTAAAAAAAAAAAACAAAACCAAAAACAACCATCCCACCTGAGATACTCTGCTCTGCTTCACTGAAAAACCTTTGTTTTTGATGGTGTTGGTGGGTGAGCTGGGCATGGGATGCCGGAATGGGCCAGCCGGTAGCATCTGCCCTGCCACCTGCGTGGCCCTGGGTAGGGGTGCGAGGGAAGGTGGGGACCTTTGGGAGAGCAGCCTCTGGAGACCCAACTGCAGGTATCTTGGGCTGCTTTAATGCAGGGGCCTTTGCCTCCTGTGGTGTGGCACCCAGCGCCAAGCTGCAAGGAAGCTGTTACTGCAGGGTTGAAAGCTCGTGGAAGCCCCTCAGAATTTTTTTAATGAGACTTTGGGGCAATGTGCTTGCGGTCACATTGATTTCTTGCAGCACTGATGATTAATCAGATTTTCAGGTGCCAAGTGGAAGGAGAAGCTTCGTTTGCTCTCTAGCTCTAGACCCATGAGAGGTTGGGCCTCTGCTAGAGACACCAGTGCTGGGGATAGTTTAAGGAAGCCCCAGGAGGTCTATTTTCCAGTCTTGCTTTTCTATGGCTAATATAGCAATTTCCTGCTCCTCTTTCCCACCAGCTAATCTGTCTTCACACCAAAGTGAGATGAAGAGCAGCATAAATTGCAGGCAGTGTCCAAAAAGACATTTGCAAGAACATTTCTCTTCCTTGACCTTCAGCTCCTGCCTGTTTCACTTACTGACCTGCTGCTGTTCTTCCTGTGAACTTGTGGCATTTTCTTTTCCGCACAGGAATTTTGAGATGTTTGGAGGGATTTTCCCAAGTACGTGGGCCTCGATCAGTTGGGGAGCAGCAGCAATGCTGAGGCTCATGATTCGCCCTTCACAGCTTGGGGACTTGGTGGGAGGGAGCCAAAGCTGCGAAGGATGATGCCGACCAGAGCATGGGGGGGTCAGAGACATCGGTGCCCCGAGGAAGGCAGGCAGGCTGTATGGTGCTCTGGGAGATGCTTGTTCCCAGTCAGCTGGGCTGGCTGCTTGAGATGGGCTTAGGTGGCGTGCAGTGGTTTCCATTTGTCCTTTTCCTTTCCCTTCATCAGCTCTGGAGGCAGCAGCTGGGCTTGGGGTGGGAAGTCTGTCGCATCTAACGGCGTCGCTCCCTTTCCTGCAGGGCTGGGGGCTGAGGCGTGGGGCCGATGGGCTGCAGGGGCAGAGAGCAGCGGAGCACAGCCCGGGCACTGGTGCTTCAGTGGGAAGGGGGAAGCTGGCAGTACCGGGTGGAGGTTTCTGGTCTCACCTCTGCTGCCAGAGCCATTGCAGCAGAGCCGGTGCTGTTGGCAGGGACGTGCGGGCGAGGTGGCTCCTGCGGGATGCTCGTCGCTAAGCAACCGGCAGAGGTGGAGCTTTCTGGGTACCATCCCCAGCGCCGCTGCCTGTGCTGCTGCCTGCCTGGTCCAGCATTGCCTGCATCCTCCCCAGGCAGCACAGTGGGAGGTCTGGCTGTCCGTGCTATGCTGTCCCAGGGCAGAATGGCACCCCAGGGTGTCTCTGGGCATCGCTGAACCCTGATTTGGGGTTCCTCTGCCCAAGATCACTGCCACCCTCCCCCTGGGGAAGGAAGTTGTCTTGAAGCTCTGTTGACCCTTTTGTTTGGGTCTTCCACCTCAGTGCTGCTGCCCTGCCTGGCTCTGCCATTTTGCACCGAAGCAGGGCAAAAAGTGGGGAGCCCCAAGGCTCCTGCACCCTGTGGCCCATGTGCAGCCCCTTGCCTGGGCTGGGGGCTGTGGATGCAGGGTGGGCTGGCTGTGACCCCTGCGGGGAGCATGCTTCCCCTCTGGGACAGTTGTACCAATGGAGCCTTCGGTCCTCCTTAGGCTGGGGCTGTGCGGAGCCGGGGGCGGTCGCGGTGGTGCGGAAGGGTTTGGGGAGGTGTCGGTAGCTGCCCTGCTGAGGTGTCGCTACTCGGGGCTGCCCCTCGGGGCAACTGCAACCCAGCCTGGGTAAGTTGTGGCCTTGGGTCCCTTTTCTTTACGACCTTCCCAAGGCCGGGTGCTTGTAAGGCGCTTGGAAAGTCTCTGGGTGAAGTGACTGGGTGCCTGCAGCGCGGGCAGGATCTGTGTCGGTGGCTGCTGGGGGGCCGGAGGATGGGGAAGTTGCTCTGGGTGGTGGCTTAAACCCTTCAGTGCATCCACAGGGCTGGTTCACCATGTGCCACCGCGCTGGAGGATGTTGTGTGCTGAACGTTAAGCGACCCGCTTCGTCCCCTCGCCCTGTTCCTGCCCACAGACAGTGCTTCTCGCCGGACCTTGGCTGGAAGAGCTGAATGCCTCGGGCGCGCCCCCGTAAATCTCCCGTCTCCCTGCTCCCGGTGTGCTCCCAACTCCGCTGACGGCGCGGGCATGCCTGTTGAAAGGCACGCGTTTGCCTGGAAGGGGCACATTCCGGGCTTTCCAGGGCTGCCTGACGTGACGGAGGAGGCAAGCTGGGCAGCCTTTGGTTTTGCAAGAAGCCTTAATGAACTTCCACGCCCCGCTGAGCTCTTTCCGAG
>NW_010534408.1:0-479 GCF_000687285.1 Phaethon lepturus | reverse complement strand
CTGTTTCTTTTTCACTACTGGGGCAATTACTCCAGCTGATGTTGTTTGGGTCCCTGCCTCAACCACAGTCCTCTGAGAGTACTGAACTGTGGCTCAATAGGCACAGGCCAGTCCCCAGCATGGTACTAGGAGCTGCTGGTTTTCATTGGGGTAGGCAAGGCATCCTTCTATCAAGTGGCACGTCAGTTTGCCAGGGATGCTTGCCTGCTCAGGTGTGCAGTCCCAGGGAGGGGATAACCATCCTAGGAACCGGCCCAAATCCTTCCACACACCCTGCCACCCAGGGACCGGATGCCTCAGGTCACATTTCTGTATCGTCTCATCTAAAAGTTGTCTTCCCTTACACCAGGACGAGACCAGATTCCACAAACCCCACGATATGCCAACAGCATTAATTAGTACTGTTAAACAGCTCACAGAATCACAGAACCAAAGAATCACCAAGGTGGGAAATGACCTTCAAGATCATCAAGTCCAAC
>NW_010534407.1:0-2334 GCF_000687285.1 Phaethon lepturus | reverse complement strand
CCTGCCTAGTACACATGGGGCAGCCCCCAGCCCCCGGCAAGGGGGACTGATGTTCTGGGGCTGAGCTGTCCCAAGCCCACCCGCCCTGGGGAAGAGCCCATCCTGCCGGGTGGGCACGGCAGCCCTCCCGAGCCCTGCCGCGCTTGCCTTTTCGGGTGCCACCGCACCGAGGGTAGTTTTTGTTTCTTCTTCCAGGCGAGCGCCCAGATGCGCCCTGCCAGCCAGAGGGATAACTCACACACCGCCTGGCAGCTATTTCATCAGCGCGGCCGGACCCATAAAACCAGTTAGCTTGGAAAAACAGGGACTCTTCTAATGATACCTTTGGAGCAGTGGTGCTCCGGATCCCAATCCACCAAAGGGAATATCTGGAGGAGCCCAGAGAAGGTTGTGGGTCGGCTCCAGCTGGCATGTGGCTGCATCCCCAACCCTGCCAGCAGCACTGGGCGAAGGAGTCGTCCCCCATCCCCAGCGCCCCGAAAACTGGCATTTTGCAGCCTCCTAGGATGACGTGAATGCCAGGAAAGCTGCTAATCCTGCAACCGGTTTTGCGACAAAAGCAAAGTCTCCCCAGCCCCGTTCCTCCAGCTTTCCCCCTCCCACCATGAGCCGTTGCAGGCAAATCCAAGGCTCTGCTCCTTAATCCCAGCCCGGGGAAGTGGGAGCCACCCTGGCCCAAGCAACCTTGCCGGTGCATTTTATTACCGACTTCGGCAAGGCCGCGCTGGGATCGGGGTCAGCGGCAGCCAGAGCTTGCCATCGGGAGGGCAAAGTGGGGCAAAGCGAAAGAGGGAGGAGGCCCATGAAAAAAAATAGGGCTTAGAATAGAAACCAGGTTAGAGCTAAACTGTGGGTGGTAGGAGCTGTCGTGGCAGGGGGGGGGGGGGGGGCGCCGCCCGCCCCGGCGGACCTGGGGGCCTCTGAGCCATCCTCAGCATCCTCACACGTTTGCAGGGTTGACAGCCTTCCAATTTTGGGGGTCTCTGGGCTGGAGGGCACAGGGGAAGAGGGATTGCAGGGATGAGCCGGGCTGCAAAATGAACAAGAGCTCAGCCCTAAAACCATCCCTTCATCCTGCAAGGGTTCTTTTGATCCATCAGATGGCCAGGGCTCGGGACGGCCCCTCCGGAGGGTCCTTGCTGCCCCAGGAGAGCCGCATCTGGGGCAGCCAGAAAGAGACCCGGCAGCAATAGAGACTCAGGCAGCAGTTCTGCAGAAAAAGTAGGGGTTGGTTTTTTTCCTTTCTTCATGAATGGGAAAAGAACAATCAACAATGAGCCAAGCCTGGTGCAAGGCAAGATAAGACCAACCTCCCGCGGCGCTCATGGTGGGAGGACGAGCGTCATCGGGCACTTGGCACAGCCCAGAGTGTTCCCCCGAAATGCTCACGAGGTGCCGCCAGCACCGGCATGGCACCCACCAGCCCAGAGAGCCCATGGGCAGCCGGATCTGCTGGCAAAAGAGGAGCCATCCGGCGGCCACGTCCCCAGCTGGGTCACAGCCAGCTGGAGCCAGGCAGGGAGCTGATAGCGGGATTTACCGAGCGAGGCCGGAGGCAGTTCTGGGAATAGCCCCGCTGCCTGGCACAAGCCTGCTTCCCGAGCAGGATGTCACCTTCTGGCATGTGGCATAGGTGGTGCCCCCAGGAAACCAGGCGATTTGCTGGGAGAAGGGTGACTAAGACTCATGTTTTGTTGGGAAAAGGGGTGAAACCAGCCTCCTTGGAGCTGATGGAAAGTCCCCTTGGAGCACCCCAGGTGCAGCCATGTGGACCAATGGCTTTTCCCAGCTCATGGGCTACTTCCACCCAGGATTTCACTCCATCTGCTCCAGACTGGGAGAAAAACCTGTTGTCAGCCATGGCAAAAGACACCCCTATGACCTCTGTTTCCCCCAGACAGCAGGTCTCGGCTTTCCCATAGTGAAAAGCCCTGTGGCCAAGAAAATTACCTTTCCAGAAGACAAGTCCACAGCGATACCGTGAGTGGATTCCTGTGCCCATCCCCTGCCCCAGGGAAGCGCTGGGCACGTTGTCCTCAGTCCCTTGGGAAGGCTCTGCCGGTAGCAGGGCTGGCGGGGAGCTGGGGTGGGGAGGACGTCTGAGGAGAGATGGCAAGTGCTGCTGGCTCCCCCTCCTTCTTTACATGCCCAATGATTTCGGGGAAGAAATAGTGTAAAAAGGTGCTTTTGTTTAGCCTTCAGTCCCAACAGAGCCTTATCCTGCTGCCAGGGCTGGGACAGCTCTTGGCTGTATCTGCCCCGGGGGTGGTGAGAAAGGGACCTTACGGTCCCCTTCAGAGAGGAAGGCACCCGTCCCGCGGCACCTCCTCCAGC
>NW_010534406.1:1401-2475 GCF_000687285.1 Phaethon lepturus | reverse complement strand
CCGCAGCCCCGCAAGCCCCCTGCAGCGCCGGGCACGAAGGGCTGCAAAAATACCGGCCAGAGGGAAAGGGGATGGACCTGGCCCCTCTCCTGCCCTGCTGTCCCCTGGACCTCTCCCCTCTGGCCCTTAGCAGCCAGACGTATTTTGCTTGTACTCGTCGCTCTATCCCTGCCCACCACCTGCAGCCGCCATCGCAGCCAGGAGCCCAGCAGCAGGACTGGCAGGCATCCGGGCCTCCAGACCCCGCAGTGTAAAGACCTTCCCGCGGGCCACATCCTCTAATTCCAGAATTTGCAGAAGTGGAGGCCCAGAACATCCCCCATGGGTGCAAACGCACCAGCCTTCACCAAGGAGCACGGTGCATGGCGTGGGCACGGGAGGGTCCCCTGCACTGAGGGGCTCCGGCTCCCACTGCGTGCACTAAGCCATCCCCAAATTTCCCCTCCCCACAGTGGGAGCAAGCTCCATGGGGCAGCAACGAGGGAGGAGGCTCTCACCAGGGCCCCGTCACGCCAAACCATTGCCCTTCTCTTCAGCCTCCCATAAAAAGAGGCCAACACCCCACTCCACACACATGCCCACAGAGCACGGCTCGTGCATTGCCTCCTTTGGCTATTAAACCACCCCGCCCAGACCCCCGCAGCTCTGAGGAGCCCGTTCATGGTGTGTCGATTCATTAATCCAGAGCAAACACAGCCCCCTAGTAATGGCCATTGACACGTTAAACTGCTCTGATCCATCACGGTAATGACTGCGAGATAATCGGTCACCGGAGCGATTAGGGAGTACACCGGCCGGCACGCCAGGGCTGCGAGAGCCCCCAGCCCATGCGGCGGCCCCGGGGAGAGGGGAAACCTTGCTGCGGGGAGGGCTCTCTGCAGCTCCACCTGCCCCTCCAAGCACCAAAAAGCAAAGCACAGCCCTTCCAATGCACATTTCCAGCCTCATCTTCCTTAAGGGTTGATTCGTGTTGCTTGCTTGGAGTAACCAAATACCAGCCCCCGTGTGGGGCCGGCCAGGTCCTGGGGCAGGAACGGTGCCACTGCAAAGGGCTCGGCGCTGCCGATCGCCGCC
>NW_010534406.1:880-1391 GCF_000687285.1 Phaethon lepturus | reverse complement strand
TCTGCAAGGGGCTGGGCGCTGCCGATCGCAGCCCTGTCGCCCAGATCCTGTTTGGGAGGCTGGAGGCCAGTTGGTTTTCCAGAAGGACTCAGGTCTGCCCAGCTCCCAGCACAACGCCCTGGCCGGGCCCTTGAGGGATCTACGTGCTCTCCAGCAAGATGCACTCGCCTGAAGAGCTGGCCAGCTGCCCTCCTGCCATTAAAATAAGTGGCAGTATTCCCATGGACTCAGATGCTCACGGGATCATGCCCAGAGCGCTGTCTCCTGCGGAGAGACCAGGCTGTTGCAGTGATTTCGTTTACAGCGAGAGCCGGAGCGGTTCTCGTCGTTATTCTGCTCTGGTGCAGGGGAGGACAGCCCCGGGAGGGGGACGGCCCCATCCAGCCCCCCCATTACCGCGCACACACGGTCTGCAACCCTCATCCACGGCAGCACCGTGGCCAGGAATCGAAGCAAAAGGACCTCTGCACTGTGGCTGCTGGGGAGGGGGTGGAAGGCTGGAGGATGGTGA
>NW_010534406.1:0-852 GCF_000687285.1 Phaethon lepturus | reverse complement strand
GGAGCCGCCGCCTGTCCCCGAGCAGGGCTCCAGGGCAGCGGCTTTCGCCCAGCGTCTGCCCGTCCTGGGGGTCTGTGAGCTATTTCCAAAAGGCTCTCAGGGGGGCGAGGACTCACCCAGGCCCTTCTGTGCAGGGAGCAGAGCGGCCATGGAAGGGGGTTCCAAACATCGAGGAGCCACGTTGTCCCCACCACGGGCAGCAGCTGAAACACTGCAACGGGGCTGGGAGAGCCCCCGGGACCCAAGCAAGGACCCATGTCTGGGATCATCTGGTGACCTGAGGGGGCTCTGTGGGCTGGTGTGGTGTAGGGCAGAGAGTCATGGGCAGGAACAGGGGGTCTGCACCCGTCAGTGCCCAGGGACACCGAGTCCCTGGGGAGGAGAGGAGCCCCCCACCTGCCCCAAGCCCCAAAGAGCCTCGGGGAACACTAGAGGCACCAGTCAGTGCCCTACGCTCGTGAGTTACCCACGAGCGAGGGCTGAGCACGAGCCAGGGCTGAGGGGGCTCCAGCCACCAAGGGATAAGCCAGGCACAAACCCCTGTGCCAAAAGCAGCTCTCAGAGTCACCCTGAGGTCAAGCTCTCTGCTCCAGGTCAGGCGAAGCCCTCAGCTCCCAGGGGATTCCCAAGACGTGTGCTCTGCCTTCGAGGAGAACCGAGGGCATCCCGCTCACAGCCTGGGGTCTCGCAGCACTGGCGCAGGGCTGTGCCCCCAGGCACAATGACACCGGGCCAGCCAGCTCTGCCTTGTCCTGGTCCCGAAGAATCGCTGGGGGAAGGTGTCTGGGCTACATTATGCAGAAGTTTAGGCTGAAGCATCACCTGAATTGCTCCAGCAGCCTGCTCCCCTCG
>NW_010534405.1:19880-21866 GCF_000687285.1 Phaethon lepturus | reverse complement strand
CAGCCACAGCCGCGCCGTGGACGGGGCCAGCAGCAGGCATCTGGCACAGCCCACGCACAGTTATTACACCTGGGGGGACAACCACAGCCCTCGGGGGCACGGGGATTTCAGACTACAAGGACTGCGCAGACCACTGGATGGATGGACGGAGGGACGGACGGACAGACGGACAGACAGACAGACAGGGCTCTCCAGCCGGCACAGCACTCCCAGTTTATTTCTCTCTAGCTAGGGGCTGTGCTGCCGGGTGGCTCCAGGGGGGTCCCTCTCAGGTGCTCGCCTCGGGCAGTCCAGCCAGTACTGGGCGATGGAGCGCGGGTAGCGGGGCTGCACCAGGTCCACGCGTTTGGTGCGCAGGTTGACGCGGTAGTACTTGTCTGGGAGGAAGGGGAGATGGCTGTCAGGACTGCCCGTGGGGCAAAGCTGCGGGGAGCTGCCAGCCCTCACTGCCAGCCCCCAGCACCTTCCCACTGCATCCTGGAGCTTAGGGACATCACAGAGCGAAAGGAGACCTCCCCCTGCCCCGGCAGCACTGGGGGTCCCGATCCCACATCTCTCCTAGATCCTGCCGCCCCAGACTCACCTCCTACAAAGAAATAGACGCTCTGGAGGGTCTCACACTGGGAGCCCGACAGCCAGACAGCCAGTGGCTTTCAACACCCGCGGAGTCGGAGTCGTTTTGCAGCCAGCTCCAGAAACCCAAATTCAGTGACCGGTGGTTCTTGTACCTCTTGCGCTGGCGGCGAGACTTCCTCCTCCGGGGCTGCTGGGAGGCCACGTAGATCCTGCCGGCCATGGCAGCGTCCAGCCGGCTGGGCACCCCCCGCCAGTCTTTGCTGATGTACCGTGGGCTGCTCGCCCCAGCTGGCAAAAAGGCAGAGGGAGAGTTAGAGGGGCAGTAATGTATGGGGGTGAGCTGAGCCCAGCCCCACAGAGAGCCCCCAGCACCGCTCTGAGACCCACAGGGATGCTCCAAATGGTCCCAGCCTGGATGGGATGCGTGACAGGGACATGGGCCAGGCAAAGCTGGGAGCAGCCCTTTGCCCCTTTCTTGGCTGGGATCAGCCCTGCTGCTGCTGAGCTCCCATCTCCTCCTCTCCATCTTTCATTTCTCTTGCCCAGAGCTGGGGTTTTCCTATGGCACCTCCAGCTCCAGTGGGAATAAAGAGTCCCCAGCAGCGACGCTGTGGTGCAAGGTGGCTGGTGACAGGCTCGGTGGTGCAGGGCATGAGGGCTGCAGAGGGTGGGATTTGGGCTGCTGTGGGAGATGCAGCCATGGTGTAGGGGGGTTCCTCTGCATGGCTGGGGCTCTCCTCCCTGGGTGCCTGCACCCCTTTCACCCCATCGGTGCAGCATATAATGGCACCCACCACCAGCCCTTTCCCCTAGGGCTGTCCCAGCCCTTACTCATCCTGCCACCGAAGAGGATCTGGAAGACGTCCTCCCAGCTGTCACGGTTCATGAAGGCGTAGTGGTTGAACACCGTCGAGGGGGAGGACTTCTCACAGTCAGCCTGCGTGGGCTGGTGGGCGAAGTCGTAGGACCAGTAGAACTTGTCTAGGAGAGGATGGGCATTAGCAGGGGAAACCCACAGGAGGGGGAGCAGCAGCTAGAGGCAGTGGGGTGCCCAGATGCCATGTCCTGCCCTCAGCCACCGGTGCCGGGCTCTGCCTGGGAGCAGGGGGGCTGCACCCCTTACCCTTGAAGAAATAGACTCTCTCATTGCCGTGGTAGCTGTGTGCGGGGAGGGCGAAGGCTGCATCGATGTTGTTCGGGATGCCTTCAAAGCCCTCGGAGATGTCGCGTGGGTACCCAGGGTCCAGGGCTCCATCATCAAAGCGCCAGTACTGGCTGCCCTGGGGAGTGCAGGACAGAGCAGGGGTCAGGACGCTGGGGGCAGCATCCCCCAGGCGTGGGTCTGCTGCGGGGAGCAAGCAGATGCTGCAAAGCCCCATGGTGAGGCTGGTGGCGGCGCGGGGGCCCACG
>NW_010534405.1:18206-19858 GCF_000687285.1 Phaethon lepturus | reverse complement strand
GTCGGGGGCCCTAGCCAGCCGCAGGGGTTTGGGGATATCGGGCAGCCACTGTGTGTGTTTGTGCACAGAGGGTGGCAGGGTGGGGACAGGGTGGGTTGGGGGGCTGTGCCAGCTGCCCCGGGAGCACCCCCAGCCCTGCAGCCAGGCTCCTGCCCACCTTGAACAAGTAAGTCTTGCCCTGGCAGTTGATGCGCGTGAAGGCGGCATCGATGGGGCCCTCGATGCCCCAGACATCACTGATGAGCTTGGGGTAGCCAGGCCGCACGCTCGTCTCATCCAGCTCGTAGAAGTACTTCCCTGGGGAGAGAGGGGAGGTGGGAGCAGCAGGAGGGACCATGGCCACCAGTGCAGGGTGACAGTGCGGCAGCGTGTCCCGTGCGCCCGGGAAAGGCCCCAGAGGTACCTCGGAAAGCATAAAGGGAGCCATTCTTCAGGTCAGTGAAAGCGTCAAAAGGTTTCCTGCTGCACAGCTCCTCGGGCTCCTCCTTGGGGTCCTGCTCCTCGAACCCATCCAGCGTGGTGCTGGGCACTTCCTCCACAGGTGCCTCTGTCAGCGTCTCTTTGGAGCCCGGCTTGCTCTCCAGCGTGGGCTGCGCTGGCAACAGGGACGTGGGCAGTTCTGTGGGGGGTGCCTCGGTGCCTTCTACTGTGACGAAGTTGTCAGTGAGGTTGTAGTCGAGGTAGTCATCCTCCGGCAAGGCAAACACATCTCCCCGGGTCACTGTGGGAGGGAGCAGGTTGGTCCCACGGAGCCCTGGGCGTCTCCCATGGGTTCTGGGTGCGGGAGCCACTTGCTCCCAGACAATAGGGATTGGCACAGACCCCCGGAGCCCCACGCCGTGGGGCACCCAGCCGGCTGCTGAAAACCCCTGGTGCTGCAGCACCCCAAGCACCAAATCCCGGCGCTGACTTCACCCTGCGGACACGGGTGGGTGCAGACTTGACCCAGCACGGACGCCTCTGAGCCCCCGCAGTGTCAGGCACCCATGGTCACCCCAGCAAGCCCCTGCCCTGATTGGGAGGGCGGCCACGGGACCAGTACCTTTGGCTTTGCAGGCAGTGGAGTAGTCGCTGCAGCAGCTCTGGTAGTACATGCAGAGGGTGTCGCACTGGCACTTGCGCTGCGCGTCGAAGCCATCCTCGCAGTGGCCCACGCAGGAGTCTGCAAGAGCCGATGGTCAGTGCAGGAGGAGGGTGGGCAGCGGGGCTGGCGCCTCCCTCCCGGCCCAGCCCCAGGGGTGAAAGCAAACATGGGCACGTCCCAGATGGTGGGATCCCACCTCTCTGTGGGTACCCCCACCCCCAGGGGCTACAGCGGCATCTCTGCCCGCTCCCACCCAGGTCCCACTGTGACAGGAGCCGCAGACCAAGCTGTGCCAGGGTCCCAGCTCCACACTGGCAGTCCAGCCCTAGGGTGGTGGGGGATTTGCCCAGGATACCACCAGCTTGCGTGTGCTGCCTGCTTGCCATCTCCCCATGCTGCAAGATGGAGCTAATGTGGCCAAGCTCGCCCCCTCCCCACTTTTTTGGATGTAGCTAATGTGGCCAGCCTGGCCCCCTCCTCACCCTACCTGGGCTCCTCAGCCCCTTCATCAGCCCGGGAGCCACCCTGGCTCCATCCCCACCCTGGCTGCGAGCTGGAGGGACCCGGC
>NW_010534405.1:15370-18060 GCF_000687285.1 Phaethon lepturus | reverse complement strand
GGGCTGGAGCGCGGCTGCGGCCGGGGCCCCGGCATCCACTGTTTGCTCAGCCTGCCCCAGCGGGGGAAAGCAAACAGGCCAAGGTCAGAGCAGAGGGGAAAAGGGCAGAGACGCTCTCCCACCCAGCAGCCCCCACAGCCCATGCTGAGCTGGGTGTGTGTGGGAGGGACAGGGCTCTCCATGTGTGCAGGCAGCTCCAAAAGCCGCTGGCCGAGCCTTTGCTGCAAGCAGCTTCCTGGCCAGGGTGCAGGTTGGGCAGCAGTTCAGAGACCAGGGGGGACAGCAGGCTAGGAACTAGGAACCAGTTTTGAGGTCCTGCCACGCTTATTTCATAGCAAACCTCATGGTATTCAAGCCCCCAGCCTCCGTCTGAAGGCGAGGCCGTTTCCCAGTCTAGTCTCGACAGGACAAAATCCCTAACAAGAGGGGACAGGGGAGCAGTGCTCAGCAGGCAAAGGGAAAAGCCCTGGGCTTATGCTTGCCCAAAATGTCACCATTTTGGAGGACTTGCTGTTGGGATTTCAGCTTTCTCTACGTCAGCAAGGCTGGGAGCAGACCTGGGGAGCCCCAAGGCATGGCGGCTCAGGATGGGGCAGGTGCCACCTCTGTGCATGGGGACCTGGGGCCAGAGGTGAGCGGCCGGGAGGAGGGAGGGAGAGCCGGAGCCCTCTGCACTTTCACTGCAGTAGGCAAACAAAAGCCTGTGTATTTTGCTCCCATCATTCCCCTTCAACCAATCTTTTCAGTTACTAATTAATGTTGACTCAGCTCTTTCGGCAGCTCCTGATAACTCCGGGATATTTATTTAATCAAGGGCAAGGAGCAAACCCACACGAGGCTATGGAGATATGGCCTCTGGCTGCCTCCGCTGGGGCAGGAGCTCCGTGGGGTCCGTCCCAGGCCCGGGGCGGGAGCAGCACAGCTCTGGGCTTTAACAGGTGACAGAAGATTTGGGGAGAGAAGAAACGGAGCAGGGTGCCTGCTTCTCCAGTGACCTTGCCTCTGCCAGGTGGGACACAGGCAGTTCCCAGCATCAGCTGCTCCCACCCTTGCCAGAAAGAGCTTTGATTTGGTGTTGAGAAAGGCATTTCCACGCAGAACTGAGGGCAGCCACCAGACATGGGCTGTTGGGGCAGGACTTCTGCAGCCCCTTTACCCCAATCCTTGCCCCTGGGCTCAGCTATGGCAGGGCTGGTGGTGGCCCTGGGTGCAAGCACCAGCCCAGTATTGCACTAAAGTTTCATCTCATCCCTGTTGAACTAAGCCTGCGGGACAAGAGCCCTGAGAGGGCTCAGGCTTGCGGGGAGGCTTGGGGAGAAGTGCTGGGCTGTGTCTGAGCTACTTTTGCTGATCGGTTGAGACAAAGCCGCTCCCTCCTGCTGCTCCGGGCTCCCGACCACCAGCAACCGCAGATCCACCAAGGCTCAGCGAGCCCTTCCTTGGCTGCTGTGCTCAAAGCATGGCAGGAGGAAACCCCAGGAGAGGGGCTGGTTCGGGTATCGGGGTCCTGGGGAGCCCTTGCAGCTGGGGATTGAGCAGAGCCAGTGAGGATTGCTCAGGCGATGGGGCTGATCCCTCAGGGCAAGGCTGGGAATCCCTGCCATTCCCAGAGCCCAGGCTGCTAGTGCTGGAAATCCCTCTCAAAAAAAACCAAAGCAGAGCAAAACTAAAGCAAAGCAAAACAAAAGCAAAACAAAGCTCAGATCTCTGGGCTTGTCAGTACAAGCCTAAGGGAATGGTTTGAATTCTGCCCCCCCTCCAGGCAGCAGCCTTCTCCAAGGGAGCAAACCCCTCTGCTGTGCTGCCTTGCAACAGCCCGTATCGTTACCCCTGCTTAATAATAATTTATCGGGAAAATCCTTACTAGTTCTGCGCCGAGCTTCTGCTGCTGTACTGTGCCGCCCGGGTCGCCTTGTTTACCACCCTTCGCAGTGAGCTAATGTCTCTTTCCTCTGTCTGTCCCTGCGTAGTGGATTCAGAGAGGATTAAAAGCAACTCTGTCGCATCAAAACATCAACTTGAATTTAAGTCTCTGTCTGAGCTGGCAACAACCTGGTTTTGGAGCCAAGGATTTAAGCTGCTCCTCCCAACACAGGCAAGAAGTGTCCAAAGCATTTCTGCCCTGAGCACGTCTGGCCTGGAAAAAAAAGAAAATAAAAGAGGCCCAGGCTGCCTCTGCTCTTTCTTTTATCATGCAAATCCCGAGCCCACCCAGAAGAGCTGCTCTGAATTTCCGCCTCCCAAGGGGAATTATTTACCCCCCTCCACTGATACCCAACAGGTTCAAAACGCAGTGCCAGGACAGCCACAACCACGCCATGATCACGGTCATGGCCACCACGGTGCCTGGCTCTCTGCTTCTACCCTGTACCCCTTCACCGGTCACCTGGGGGTCCCCGCCTGCCGTGGAGGTGACAACAGGCTCTGCAGAAGCTCGGGCAAGGGGGGAACATGGGATATGGGAACAGTGGGACAAGCACCAGCTCAGGCTGGGCAGGCGGAGGGCTGTGATAGAAGAGGTCTGGGGGGATGCCAGAGCATCTGCAGCGAGGAGGGGGATGCTGCTGCCCAGAGATGAGCCCCTCCTTAGAAAGGCGGCGCCTGCGCGGGGTGACATCAGCCCCTGAGGACCAGAGATGCTGAGCCTGGCTCTGGGAAGGCGGCTCCTGACACTGCTTCCAGCTCCGCAT
>NW_010534405.1:14948-15218 GCF_000687285.1 Phaethon lepturus | reverse complement strand
GGGACCCTGCAGCCCAGCCCTGCGGCTGGACCCCCGGCCAGCTCCATCCCCCCTCCTGTGCCTCCCCTCCGGCCACCTCGGGTCCCCCCAGGGAGCGTGGTGACCCTGCCCGGGTGCTCCGGGGAGGCGGGTGACCAAGGATGCTGTGCTAGGATATGCCGATGGTGCTCACCCTGCTCGTCTCCCTCTATAAACTGTGCCGGTTCGTCACCATGGCGGGTGCGGAGAGGCTGGCGGTGCCTGAGTGCGTGAGCCAGGCTGGCAGCTGGG
>NW_010534405.1:14324-14600 GCF_000687285.1 Phaethon lepturus | reverse complement strand
CAGGGCTGGTGCGGAGAGGCTTGCGGTGCCTGAGTGCGTGAGCCAGGCTGGCAGGTGGGCGGGGGGGGGCAGCTCCAGGGAGCACCGCGAGGTCTCCCCTGGGGTGAACACCGATGTGCGGGCAGCCCTGGACCGGATCCTGCCTGCCCTGCACCAGGCCATCGCCCGTGCCAAGCAGGCGGCGGACCCCGCGGAGCTGAGGAGGGCCATCGTCGAGGTCTTCCAGCTGGTGGAGGAAGCCTGGGGAATGCCCACGCTGGGGAGGGACGTGGCCAA
>NW_010534405.1:9116-13887 GCF_000687285.1 Phaethon lepturus | reverse complement strand
CCACCCTTCCCACCCACACGCCCCAAATTTCCCTGCTCTGGGTGCTCCCGGCGCATCAAACCCCTTCGGCTCCCCACTGCATCCCCCCACACCAGCACTTGCATGTGGGTGTCCCTGACTTGCCAGTCACACCCAGGCAACCGCATGGCCTGCCCCCCCTCACAGCTGGAGAGAGGAGGATCAGCCCCAGCTCAGGGATGCGCGTGAGGATTGGGGTATCCTCATGAGCACCCTTCAGCCTGGGACCACCCAGACAAGACACCCTTTGTGGCTGAGCTGGATGGGTTTATCTGGCCCCAAGCATCTGACCCCAAGGACAAGACACGACTCCCCCTTAAGCCATTACTGCAGCAGGAGGAGGACAAAGCCGGTTCCCAGAGACCTCCTGCTGCCGACCAGTGAGGCCATAAGGTGGGGGCCAGCCCATCAGCGGCCCTCAGAGCCCCCCAGCCCTTGGCCGCTAGCCCAGAGGCTGGAGACGGGTGTGCTGCTCCCCAGGAGAGGTGAGAGGCGATGGGCCGGCTCTGCCAAAGCGTGGGCACAGGTCGGGTGGGAGCGTGTGCGTGTGTGTATATGAGCACGTGTATGAGTGCATGTGCACACATGGCACCCAACGCATCTAAATGCACAGCAGTGCTGATGCAGCGCCCGCATGCAGCTCGCCCTTCAAACACCATGAATGTGCTCCCACAAGATCCCCCACCAGACGAACTCTCCGCTCTGCGCCGTGTCTGGCTTGGGATGCCCCAGCAGCATTGCCTGCAGCGTGCCGGTCCCAGAGAGAAGCCGCACACCATTGCAGGCCGGGTCAGGATCAGGCCTTTCTGGGACCCTGCAGGCAAACACACAGCTCTGCCAGCTCCGCTCTCCCTCGGTGCACCAAGCCCAGCCAGCCCCAGCCAGGGCTTTGGGCGCATGTGGAGGAAGCCTGGCCAGAGTTTATGGTCTTCTCCAGCTTCATGGGTGATGTGTCTTGCTGTAAGGTTGAGGACTCGCAGCCTGGCAGGCAAAAAGAAGCAACAGCTAAATCAGGAAAGTCCATTAGCGTGGAATTAATCCCAGGAAACATCACTGGCAGAGTCTGAATTCAGCACTTAGCTTCCTGGCAAGAGAAAGCAGCTGCTGGAGTTGCTGTCTCTGCTCCAGGAGCAGTTTGTGGGCCAGGGTCTTGGAGCAGCTGCGGGCCCCCAGCCCCTCACTCCCTGCAGCCTGACCCCCCATAGCCTGACCCACCATCAACCTCCACATGATGGTAGGGAGCTGTAGGGTCTCCTTCCAGGTCCAAGCCTCTGGCTTAGGGACCTCTCCCAGCATCCGCGCACAGCAGCAGTGGTGCTCAGCCAGGAGCTGGACAGGTCCTGGCTCCATCCCGCGGCTGTGGTGAGTCGGCGACCCAGCGGGGCTGTGTGTGTCATCCAGCCCCGTGGCCAAGTCTGGGCTTGGAGCCAGTCCCAGGCTGAGGGCTTTTTTTTTCCAGAGCTCTCCACAGCGTTTGCTGCCAAAGCCACCCCAAGGTCAGCGTGAGCCATGTGGGCCACAGGCTTCCCAGAAATGCTCTTCCCGCCTGTCAGCACAGAGAGGCTGGCGTGCCTTCACCCCCACCATCGCTGGGGGCCACTGCCCCCCTGAGCAGCACAGCATGGGGCATCCACACCAGTGCTTGTGCCTTGTGAACACAGCAGCTCCATCATGGCACCATCAAACGGGTCATTTCTAAGGCCAGAGATGGAGCTGCCCCCTTGGCCCAGCAAGCTCATGGGAAGGCAGCCAAGAGCCCATCATTTTCCCCTTCCTCACTCTATGCTTTTAGGGCACAGCCCAATTCGGGTGTCATTTTAAGACCATCCTTGCAGCACAGGGCTCCCAAGGCCAGCCATGGCTGGGCAGCAGTTGGTGGCCCTTGGCTGCCTGCCCCCAGGCTCCTGCTGTCCTCTTCTAGGTGAGCGCAGGGCTGAGGAGACGAACAGCTTTCCTCCAAGCTGCCTCCACGCTGCCTTCCCAGGACAGGCAGATCCCCATCTCTCACGGATGCCTGTGAGAAAACTGTGGCCAGTTCTGCGTGGTTGCTCAGCCAGGTGTGAAGCCCCTGTCCTGGGCTTGGCACCCATCTGGAGAGCAGTGAGAGGACAGCACTGGTTAGGGAAAAATGAGTTTTCACCCCCAAACACGAAGATGCTCACATACCCCCTGCAAAGCTGACTAAGCAGATCTGTTTCTAGCCCAGCGTTAGCCTATCATGCGCTGTTAATTGCTACATACATCCTTACCTCGAGCACAAGAGCCTCTGGCGTGGTGGTCCTAGGCTATGCACTCCATGTCCTGTCCCATCACAAGCTCTTCCATCAGACCAGGACAGGTTCTTCCAACACCAGCCTGTCACTCACTGCATCACAGCCTGACACCATATCTGGCAGCCGTGTCCCACAGGGAAACATCTGGCTGTCATGGGGCAAATGCCACCAAAGCACGAGGCAGTTCACACACCAGTTACTGTTCTCACTCCCTCCATGGCCATCTGCCCCTCAACTGCCTGTGCCTCTCCTTCCTGCAGGGACCGGATTGCTCGGATTGGTCTGGGGGTGATTCTGAACTTAGCCAAGGAGCGAGATGTTCCCCAGCTGGCGCAGAGCGTCTCCGGTATCCTGGAGCACATGTTCAAACACACCGAGGAGACCTGTTTCCAGCTAATCTCTGATGGAGGCCTGGATGCTATCCTCTACTGGTGCCGTTGGACGGACCCCATCGTGCTGCGGCACTGTGCCATGGCCTTGGCCAACTGTGCCATGTATGGCGGGCAGGCCAACCAGCGCCTGATGATCGAGAAGAGGACGGCGGAGTGGCTGTTCCCACTGGTATTCTCAAGAGACGATGAACTAATCCGCCTGCACGCGTGCCTGGCCATCACGGTGCTGGCCACCAACAAAGAAATCGAGAAGGAGGTGGAGCGCTCGGGGACGCTGGCTCTGGTGGAGCCATTCATCGCCTCACTGGATCCGGAGCAGTTTGCCTGCGAGATGTTGGGCAGCAGTGACAACAGCCAGGGGCGGACGGCGGACGACCTGCAGCGGCTGGTGCCCTTGCTGGACAGCTCGCGGCTGGAAGCACAGTGCATCGCTGCCTTCTACCTCTGCACGGAGGCTGCCATCAAAACCAGGCAGAAGAAAACAAAGGTAAAGGGTAGGTTGGCCTGAAGGAAGGAAATGCAAAAGGGAAGGGCTGCAACAACTGCTTCTTGGTGTCTTTTGCTCCCCTATGAATTCACCAAGTACGCTGGTCCTCAGCTGGCCCGGCATAGGTTGCAGGGAGGAGGAGGGAAAGCAAAATGATGTCTCCTCCCTTTGTGTCCCCAGATTTTCAGTGAGATTGGGGCTACGCAGAGCCTGAAGAGGGTAGTGTGCTACTCCACCAGCAGCACCACCTCCTCCCTGGCCAAAAAGGTGCTGCGCATGATAGGGGAGGAGGTTCCTCGGCGCATCCTGCCCACGGTTCCCAACTGGAAGCCCTGTGAGGTGCAGACGTGGCTGCAGCAGATCGGATTCAACAAATACTGCCAGAGCTTCCTGGTAGGGCTGCATGCCAGGGGAAGAACACCTGGATGGGCCCTTTTGCCCCATCTTGCAGCGGAGGTGTAAGCATCTCACCCAACAGTTTTTCTGGGAACTTTCCAGCCTGGATTTCTCTTGGCAGGACCACCAGGTGGATGGGGACATTCTCCTGAGGCTGACAGAGGAGGAACTGCAGGAGGATTTGGGGATGGACTCCAGCATCACTCGGAAAAGGTAAGACCACCACTCACATGCTGGCCTCTCACATGGTCATCACAAGAGTGGCAGAGCCAGGGAAAAGGTCTGTGCCTTTCCCTTCTTGCAAAGACAAGAACAGAGACCCTCAAAATGCAAACCTGGACTGCCAGGACTTTTCCAGTGCAGTATGCAGTCCCAGAGGGATTCCTGCAATGGGGCCAATGCACAGGAGAGGTGTGGGATAGAGAGAGACCACCTATGGCACAGGGGAGGTGGGATCCTGCAAGTTACCCAGAAAGATGGGAACTTACCCAAGCTTCTCCTCCCTTAGCTGAGCTCCTTAATACCTCCATGTCCTCAGGACCAACACTCCCCCAGTTGTTCTTCTCTCTTCCTATTCCTTTAGCTCATTCTTCACCATGGCATGTAGCTGCGCTCTCTCCTGTGCAGATAAAAGCTGTGGTACCAAATGTCTCTAGGTCCTGCCTGGTCCAGCAGCCTCCCCTCCCCACTCCACACTTTCATTTGTTTCTCTGCCAGGTTTTTCCGGGAGCTGACAGAGCTGAAGACCTTCGCAAACTACTCCACCTGTGACCGCAGCAACCTGGCCGACTGGCTGAGCGGCATTGACCCCAAGTTTCGTCAGTACACATACAACTTGCTGACATGTGGCATCAACCGCAACTTCTTGCACCGGGTGACGGAGCAGCAGCTGCAGGAGGACTGCCACATCAACATGGGTTTCCACCGCGTCCGCATCCTCACTGCTGCAAGGGGTGCGGGTCCCACTGCCGCTCATTGCGCCAGAGCAGGAGGGTGGGGGCGAGTATCGAGGGTTGTTTGGGATGAGCTGTTGAGTATTTTTTACTTTTGGTTGCCGTTTTCTCTGTCTAGAAACGCTTCACTCCCCTATAACGCTGCAAACTGCATCCGATGGGACTGATGTATTTATCAGCTACCGGAGGAGCACTGGGTCGCAGCTGGCCAGGTGGGTCTTGCAGGCAACAGTATGGTGCTGGGCCGAAGCC
>NW_010534405.1:0-9085 GCF_000687285.1 Phaethon lepturus | reverse complement strand
TCTCCTGTGGGAAGGGCGTGGAGCCGGGAGAGCTGCAGGCTGCTGCGGGGAGGAGGGAGAGGCTGCCAAAGCTGCAGTGCAAATGGGGACAGCACGTGCCGTAAACTGCACAGCGGACAGGCTAATTTCCAGTCCTGTCACTGCCATCCTGTCCCTCTTTGACACCAACTTACCCTTTTTCATGCTGTGCTCGTAGGGCTATAGGGGATCACAGCAGGGAGTTCATGTCCTGCTCCCTGTGTTTTCTGCGTGGGCCCAGACACCTGTAAGCAGGCAGGGCTGGCAGCGGGTGTCTCGGGGACCATGCAGTTCTCTGTGGAAGCCTGTTTACTGCTCCTCTGTCTACCGATGTCTTGGCCAACGTGGTGGGAAACCCAGGCCCTGGCAGTAGCTCTCCTCACGATGCTGTCTCCTCTCACCACCAGCCTGCTGAAGGTCCACCTACAGCTGCACGGCTTCAGCGTGTTCATTGATGTGGAGAAGCTGGAGGCAGGGAAGTTTGAGGACAAGTTGATCCAGAGCGTCATGAGTGCCCGCAATTTTGTGCTGGTCCTCTCACCAAACGCACTGGATAAATGCATGGGAGACCCCGAGTGCAAGGACTGGGTGCACAAGGTAGGAGATGCCATCAGGTGGGAGCCTGGTAGGTGTTGGAGCAGGAAGGGGCTGGTGATGGGCTGACACTGGCCACAGCCTGAGCATTTGCACGTTCCTGCAGGAGATTGTGACAGCCCTGAACTCTGGAAAGAATATTGTACCCGTTACAGACCACTTTGAGTGGCCGGACCCAGAAACACTTCCAAAGGACATGAGGGCAGTCCTGAAATTTAATGGTATCAAGTAAGTAAAAGGAACCTGTGCCATGGGGTTCCTTGACACCTGGAGAGATGGGCTTGCATAAGAAGTAGCAAAGAGCACAAGGAAATTGGGAGAAACAAATGAGGGAGGCAGAACAGGCCAAAGGGGAGGTGAGTCACTTCAGGTACTCCAGAGCATGAAGGGAGCAAAGGTCCCCACCATAACCCTTTGGCTGTTTTTGTGCTTGGGGCTCCCCCGGGGAACAAAGCTCCCCCCCATCCCGTCACCACTGGGAGGACGCCCATCCTCCTGCCCCCCAGCCCTGCAGACAGGAGTGAAGCCGGCAGGTTCCGCAGCTCACTGAGCTCTCGCCTCCTGCTTCCCCTTCGTGCAGCAGCAGGCAGGGCTGGCATCCCACCCTGCTCGTAGCCCTCCAGCCCGGCAGGGCACCAGGGAAGGGGCTTTCCTGCGGCATCCAGTGTTCTTCCATTTTCCATAGGGAACAAGGGGAGCTCCTAGAGAGCTGGGGTGGAGGAGGGGTGAACTGAGCTACCTGGTGGCACCTCACACAACGGAAAAATAAAATCAAATTTTCCCCTGAACACAGGTGGTCCCACGAGTACCAGGAGGCCACAATTGACAAAATCATCCGCTTTCTCCAGGGCCGTTCCTCCCGGGACTCCTCGGCTGGGTCGGAGAACGGCCTGGACTGCTTGCCCTCCCTGGGGCAGAGCTAGAACCAGCACAGCTACCTCGTCCCCTCCAGAGACTTCCCAGGTGACCCCTTTTGACGTGGGGCCAAATTTCTCCCTCTCAATTTTTCCCTTAGTACCCTGGCTGAAGACAAGGCCCGTGGCTCATTAGCCCCCCTTCACCCTCCAAATGCAAGCCCCTGGCACTACAAGGCCAGTACTCACTCACACGCTGCCCGGTGAGCCAAGCCAGGGTGGACTCGGGGATGGACGAGTTGTCTTCCACATCCTCCCTTGGGGTGGCAGGACATGCAGGCTACACCTCCCACAGCACAGGCTGCAAGGGAGACCGACATTGTCCAGACCCCTGCAGATGGCTGCAGGTCCCCCCAGAAGCATGTCCAAAGAGAAGGGATCTTCTGAGGACCAAAAGCTGGGGAATTGGTGAGGGGTATGTCACAAGAGGACACACAAGAGAGAAGAGCAGTTGAGAGGGAACAGTCCATAAGCATCGTATGGCCTCTGCTGGGTGTCACGGGAATATCATGGCGCGTCAGAAGCTGAAAGCAGGAAAGAGCAAATAGAAGCTAAGCCCTAATGAAATCCCTGTGTTTGGGAAAGATAACATGGAGGCTTCTAAACTGCTCAGCAGCAGCTTTCTCCTTCCCAGTAATGTCCCTTTATCACATGAGCTCGCTCCCTCTTTTGAGGGCCTTTCACCTCCTAATGCTGCAAAAAACCCACTTTGTGCTCTTAACTCTGGCAATGGAAGTTTGGGTTTAGATCATGTGAAGTTTTGGCAGGGTCTTTGCAAAAACTGCTTTTAAACAACCCCCTTCCCTCCATCTGATGTCTCCACTTTACCCCGTCTATACTTATAGGGCACAGGAGACTGGACTGCGACTTTGGAAAACATACATCCATGCAGACATGGAAGATGTTAACTGCTAACTGTATTTGTGGAGTAATTATACACTGGCTGTACTTTATTCTCTTGTTGGTACTCCACAGCAGATCTCCCGTGGTCTGTTCCTTCAAATGGGAGCTGGCGTATCTCTCTGCCAACTAGCACTTTGCCCTGACAGCCCTGGCTAAGCTTCTTGGGCTCAGGGTTGTCCCTGCTCTCTGCTGGATACAATACCAAGTAGCATTTGTTCTTTCTACCGACCTCTTCTCAACACCCACCAGGTCTTTTTGCAGCAACTCGCTTTGAAACATCAGGGAAGAGGGAAGTTGATGCAAAGGGCAGGCGGAGGCTGCTAGGTGTGAGCACCAGCTGGGAGCAGGACTGACAGCCCCTGCTGCTAACATGGGAGGTGAGAAACCACAGGCACCCCGACACACATCCCCTGGGTTCTGCACTCCCAGCCTAGTCCTACTACTTCTCACACCTGCCTGGAGGGTGAGCAGGCTCTCAAAATCATGCCATTTTGCAATTAGGACCAGAAATCGCAGCTCCTACCCAAGCTTGTCGTTTTTGATGCAGAACAAAGTTAATCATGGAAAAAGACATCCTTGTTCAGAGCACACACAGGAGGAAGAGCAAGCCATGCCCAGGGAACACCAGTCTGCCCTGACAGTCTGAAGACCAGGCTGATGCACCACCCTGCAGAAGCAGCAAGCTCCTTTGCCTGTCTCTGCTCAAGGTAACTCAACTCTTTCAGCAGGTAATGAGGAGTCTCAGACACTTTGTTCTTCTCCTGGCTCTCCCCAAAGCCTCGCTGCTGCCTTAACTGACAGGAACACAAACACATTTCCTTTTGGCTTAGATCCATGAACGTTTGAGGGGGAGAAAAAAAAAAAAGTTAAATTCTGGTGATTAATCACAGCTTTATGGATAGTTCTTATCAGCTCACAGTTAATGGCATCTTTGCTCTCCAGTGAAAGGTTAATAGCTATATCTGCCCAGCATTCATCAGAAATAGAATCTATCTAATCTCCAGATTAAATAGGAGGAAGCCAGCAGATGAGCCCAAAGGTGAATCTGCCAAAGGATAAAAGCCACTTGTGAGCTGCTTCAGGGAAGTCTTGAGTAACTGATTGAATGTCAAGGCCTCCATGGCCACCGAAGGAGTTCCACACAAACAGTCGTAAGGATTTTTCTCCCTACAATAATACACAGTAAGATTATTGTGTCTTGTTTCCCAGGAGCTCTCTAGCAATTAACCTCCTCACCCACCATTCAACGTAGAGAACATTTACTTGTCCTCTACAGCTTAAGTGTCTCACCTGCAATGAGATCCCATCTCATGCTCCAGCTGCCTAGACTGTGACTCTTCCTGTTTCCCCATCATTCAGTTACCTTCACCTTAATGAACTCGCCCAAAACATCCCCATGACAAAACATCCCATACCCAGCCCCTCCCAATCTAAGCAGTCTCAAAGAAATGAATCCTTCTGTTCTCACCCTTCCTTATTCCTTTGCTATGTCATGTCAGAAAGTGTTTAAAATTGTTCTATCGGCCACGATTAATAAATTTGGTTTATACTCTAAATTCCCACCTCTTTTCTGTTTGTGTCACATGCTTCTCCCCTGCAGCCTTCTCGCACTTGCTCTCTCTCACCATCATGCTTTCTCATCCTCTGAAGGGGCAGCAGAATTTATATTCTCCAGGCACCATTCTCTGTGGGCACCCACACTTGGTCATGCTCATCTTTGTGTGGACTGATGCTCATTGCATCCCCAGGGACTCTCTACCTGCTGCCCAGAGTCACAATGCATGGATCATGTATTTGCTTCATGGTTGTAGTTCTTGGAGGACAGCCTAGAAAAACTTGGTTTAAATTTTTTTAATAGAGCATAATGGTTCCTATTGAATTTCTCCTTCACAAGCACACTGACACAAACAGGAAAGCAGAGCCAGGGCACACGTTTCACTTCACTGCACAACACTGAGCAGCTGTTAGCATTGGCGTCCATGGAGTCTGTTGGTAGAGAAGACTTACTTCACAATCAGTTCAGCTACAAACATCTAATGCAACACTCACAGCATGCCCTGTTCCTCAGGGAGGCTAATTCTGGGCTTAGCCTGTGAGACACGTAACTCCTGCCTATGTCCACTGGCATAACTACACAGATCAAGTGGCGTAACACCAAGTTCTTAAAGCCTCCATACTTCGCCTCCTGCTTCCCTACTCCCCAGTTCTCCTGTTTTTTTCACAAACTCCTAATGAAGAGGGAACAAAGCTGTATAAGCATTTCATATTTACCACATACTGAAGAACAGGTTACAGACTAAGCACTCCTGCAAGCTTTACTCTAGAGTTCAGGCAAAGCAGGCTTTGGCTGCTTGCAAGTCCCAAATCTGCTTTTTTCCTGGCTCGGGTCTCTCACACACTGCTTCTGCACAAGGCAGACAACTTCCCGCTGCTGCTTCTTTATTGCAGAACCTTCTATAAAGGAAGAAGCATGAAAATAATGGAGGGAAGCACAGAACGAGGCAAGGACAAATTACATCAACAGCTGTATGAGAAAAGCTACCTTTATGAACCATAAAACAGAATGGAGGGTTTATTCATCCTGAAAGTAGTATCTGCTAGGCAATTTCACAGTAAAGACATTATTGCATGCATCCGAACAGTGTGTGCAACGCAGTGTACAAAGAACTGCTGGTTTATGGCAGTTTGAAGAAAACAGGATTGAGGCAATACAGTTAATGTTTTGAAAAGAACAATTAGGAGTACCATGAACACGAGGTTTGCTTGCTGGCATCAACATATCCTGAGAAGAGGAGCAGAGTTGAGGTCACTGACGCAAAATTATGCCCCATACAACAACAAAAAATTACCTCCAGAGACACTAATCCTGTTCCCACAGCAGCTCATCACAACAGCGCTGTGTATTGATGAGGAAGGACTGCTTCTGGCTCTGCCATAAGCACAGCAGTGACTTCACATGACACTAGGACACACTTATCAAAGCTGGGGCCTCAAATTTGTAGTGTAAGGGTCTTCAGTTAGGGAGGCCCAATTTTGTCAATTTTAGCCTTAACTTCTTCATTTTTTGCAACTGTCAATTAAGGCACCTACTTGCACCGCAGTATTCTCAGATGAGCTATTACTTTTCCAAAGACCTTGGAAATCCTGGGCTGAGCTGCATACAGACATGCAGGACATGCCACCGGCACTCCTCACAACAAGCACTTCATGCACTGGATTCTCTCCCTAGGACACCTCTAACTTGCAAAGCTAAAGCTAGTTTAGTCAGTAAGGTCAGCAACAGCACTCCTGGGGGAAACTACTGCTCATCATAAGGATTTCTGCAGGAGCCTCATCTGGCATGTGACATTTGTGTGACTTTCACTGACAACACGCTGATTTGGAGTGCAGATCTTTCTCCTCAGCAGTACACTGTTGGGTACCTCTGCTTCAGTCTCACTCTGCAGGCTTTGTTCTGGGCCTCATCCACACCAACAGTTCATCGGCTGCACAGTGTAGCTCTCAGAGGGGAACGTTTGGCAATTAAACCAGAACTCAGTCCTCTCTCACCACTAAAAGCATGCCACAGAACTTTCCTTCCCCACCAAACCCCAAACCACTAACCGGCCCTGCAAATGGCCAACAATAGCTTTTACTCTTGATTGCCTTTTGGGTCTCTTGGGTTTTCTCTGCCAGATGAGCCAACACACGGCAAGGAGGCATTCACATCTGCAAATCAAGTTCCTACTGGGAGTCAGAGCCATGATTTCCAACCATTCAGCATTTAAAAATTAGTAAGGACAAGCAGGGTGTCCCTCCCACACTAATCGGTCCTTCAAGGGAAGGATAAAGAGCAGTCTTCAGATGGACACTGCTGAGCTGGCCAATTCCTTGTTGCTAAGTTGCTGCTCAGCCATCTGCAGGCGACAGGGAAGCATCTGCGAAGTGATTGTAGTCATGGTTTGAGTCCCAGATTTCTATCCACCTAAGAAAGAACGAACAGTTAGAGCCTACGAAGGCACACTGGGATGTCACTGAATGAAGTGAGTTTTAAAGTTTCAAAGGAACAGGACAAAATGACCCTGCCAGGAGCAGTTGCAGTTCTACTGCAAATCCCAACACATTCTTTCTCCCAGGACTTACCAGGGGATTTGCTTTCTATCATACATAACTTTTGCTTTAATTATTAAAGAAACGACAGGAAGCAAGGCTGCTAAGAGAGCTCCATCTCTTCCACAAAAGAGGACTTTCAAATTCAACTCCAGATTTTGGATTCCACTCTGAGGGTGGAGTGAGACTTTTACGCACTTCGAATGTCGGCAGCTACATTACTCGGGCTGCAGGTTTATCTATAGGATTCAGATGCCAGAAGAAATGGACCTGCACCTCTGCGTACAGGGGCACTAAATACCCTCTCATAAGTGTAACTGAAAATATGCCTTAAAAACTGTGAGCCTCGATCCCAAGTAGAGTAAATAGTATTTATCATATTACACTTCACAGGTCCTGTGGCAAAGTTTAGAAATTTGAAGTACATTACCCGATAATAGCTGCTGGAATAAGAAGAATTATAGCCCCGAAGAGAAAGGGAAACCCCCTCATGAAGTGCAAGCTGGCAGGGTAGAGAGAGTTGAACACTCCTGTAGCCACAAGTGAACACAGCCCTTCCACACAGGCAACAGACGCAAAGAGTGCACCTGGAAAAGATACATAAGAGGTTAATGGTGAGACGGCCCTGCCTGCAAATGTCTTTACCACATCACCTCCTTCAGTGGCATTCTGTGAACCTTTCTAAGGGTTTGTACTTCCCATCAGAAAACTGGTGTCTGCATCGTCAAGCGTGGTAAGCAAGAGCTGGGAACAGAAATCAGGCATACCGTGCTGGCCTGGCAAGCCAAACCTTGTCAAGCTTAGCTTCTCTGTAGCCAAGACCACCTCATTGACCTCCAGAATTTGTATCACCAGAGCTGACCAGCAATATTATACATGAGCTGGATTGTAAATGCTTTAGTCAGGGCGTATCTAGATCTGTTTACTGCCAAGCACATCTTATCGCTTGTTAAACATTAAGTACAGCAGAAGACTGCACTTTATAGATTCAGCATCATAAATCTGGTACCAAGTGTGCACCACATTCATTGTAATATAAGAAACAAGAATTGTGCAAAGTCACCTTTCAACCTTTCCCACCTCTGTCTGCCTGCAGAGGTATTCCTGTGCAGCATTCAACAGCAAGTGCAAGCTCACCAAACAAATTACTGGAAGAAAGGCAAATATGCTCTTCCTACAGGTAATCCATGATCTTTCACCATGGTCAATGATACAACCCTGTAACAACACTGGATTTCTTCCTGCAGTAACTGATCTACAGAAAAGAGTCATGGTCAGGCAAATCACAATTTTCTGCTCATTATATAACCCATTTTAATTCTTGCTCCTGATAAAAGTTTTGGAAATGAACAGATGAATGAACGAGCTGTTCCTGAGCTTGAATGCAATACTTTTCATCTTGCATTTCTTCTCTTGTTCTCATCTTGAAAAACGTAGCAAATCTAAATAGATGAAAACTGACAATTATTCTGAAAAAATAAAACGTTACCCTGGGCCTGAGGGTAAATGCAGGAGTCCAAAGGAGCTAGGGATGTCCTAACCTCCCAAAGCAGTTTGGTTTCAATATTTCATGAGACAGTGTTTCAGGACCTGGCTTAAGCATAGTGGCTAACTCCTTACCCTGTTCCGTCTCACCAACCAGCTTGGAGAGCTTGGCTCTGATGACTGGAGTGGCTGCCATTGAAAGGAACAGAATCCCATAACCTGTAAGCAAGATACAGCACATTAGGGAAAGCTCAGCTGAAAAATAAAGTCTTCAAAGTGAATCCCAGATATATGTGGTTCCAAGGGGTTTCTCCCTGTTGTATTTAGACCTAAATCATCCTCCTGCATCGCACAATGTATGTTAGTCTGTGTCTGCAGCATAATACAGCTACTGGGAAACTTAATAGCCTGGGAACTATACAGTTGCACTTTCAACTTCAGTGTTGGGCCAACTTTGCTGTTAGCAAGCCACAGTTTTGTTGGTACACGGGCTGAAATGGAGGCAGAACTTCCTCCACATGCTTGAATTCACAGAAGCACACTGCCCTCCTCCATCTATTGGCACCTCTAAGCTAAGAGCCCAAGATACAGGGATTTAAGAACATGGCATCACCTGTAAACATCAGTGGTGTTGTAGCAGCAAGAGAAATCACCACCAGTCCAGAAATATTGGAGATCAATCCTATCTCTGCCACCCAGGTGTCTTCAAGGCAGAGCTGCAGCAGCCGCAGCCCTCCCAGGCTGCTCAGGTAAGCCAGGTAACTGGCAGCTGAGCCATACCCAATGAGGTCAGCAGCCCAGCAGAGAGGGGAGCCAAGCTCATACAAAACAAAGAGGTCCTTGGTTCCAAAATGTACCGTGACAAGAAGAAAGAAAGCCAGGGAGTAAAGGGCAAGCTTCCACCTGGAGATCAAGTGTTCTGGGGCCGTGTACAGCCTGTAGACAGCCTTGTAATGACTAAGGGTGAACAGCTTGGCTGGTTTCCGCTGCTTCACCGATTCCTGAAGACAGAAAGCAGCATAGAGAGCGGCAGCAAGACTGGCAGCAAACACAAGCCAAAAGGGGTTGATGTACCCCTGAGC
>NW_010534404.1:0-787 GCF_000687285.1 Phaethon lepturus | reverse complement strand
TAAAGAAGCCTGCAATTTTGCTTGCCCTCACCTCTCTTTTTCTGTTATTATGTACCTTATACACAATCAACATTAATTGTGAAATTGTCATCCCATCCGCACCATCTACTTTCTACAGTTTCTTTCTAATGTCCGATGCTGATTGACCAATGAAGAACATATTAAACAATTTCATATTACTAGCATCTTCCAGGTTCAAATTGGTCCACTTTTGAGCTACTTCGCACAGTCTTTCATGGAAAGCAGATAGTGTTTCCTTCTCCCCTTGCCTTACTTCATGCAACTTAGATTCTTAGGCTTTTCTACTCCATTTTGGATCCCATATAAGATCAGTTTTTTATATCTTTTTAGTCTTTCTAACTGCTCATCCGTATTGGGATCCCACCTCGGATCTTCCCTTGGAAGATATGTTCCCACATTAGGTACTCCTCCATACTTTTGGGCTACTCCTTCCCTGGCTTTCTCTAAAACTGCTCTCCATTCTTCATAAGTAAACAAATATTCTAAAAGAGCTTGTATATCTCCCCAATTTGGGTTGTGGGTCATCATTACAGTTTTGACAGTACTATACATTCCCTCCGGATTATCCCGATAAGACCCAACTGCCTGTTTCCAGTTTAATAGATCAGATGTGGTAAAAGGTATATGCACATATACTGGTGTCCCTTCAGGTCTGACAGCCTAAGAGGAGTCTGAATCACCGGTCTCTGTCCTCTAGTTCTTACAGACACAGGGCTGGTAACATCATTTTCATGAACTCGAAGTTTCAGAATCTGGTTGTTTCAGG
>NW_010534403.1:52082-87452 GCF_000687285.1 Phaethon lepturus | reverse complement strand
GCAGGGGGGTTTTGGGGGGCTGGGGGGCGTGGGTTGGGGTTCACCACCGATGGCCTTCATCAAATTTTGTAAGTTGATGAAAACCGAGCAAAAGCAGCTGCAGATAGTCCTATAAATACTCCGAAGCAGTGAGGCTGGACATGATGTAATGCAGCCCACTATTTTATAATTAGCACATTAGAAAGTACAGTGAAAAGACTCCAAACTGAAATAGTTGAGCTCAAGTTTTAATAAATTACATTGCTAACTTCCTTGTTTAGACTCAGATAAATTGTCACCACAAACTAAGACACTTCAGATCATTTTCAGTTGTCAGCAAGCTACAGCTAACAGGAGTTAACACATTTATACTCTTTTTTACTCTCAGACAACAAGGGTGTAAGATCTACAACTCCCAAACAATATTATGCATAGAGCATACTTTTCATCATTACACATTAATGGATTGGGGAATGAAAGTTGGAGGGGTGGTGTTACATGTCAAAATTAATTATAAAGCCAATAAGCTGAAATTCAACAGGGAAGATCAGGTTGACTAAATTATTGTGTTATCAGCACTGAAAAAATCAACTGGAAGAGGCTGTAGCCTTTTGCTGCAAATGCAAAGGTGGACTGAAAAATAATGAGAAGCAAAAAAAAATTTCAAAAAACTTCCCAGATCAATCCATTGCAGAAAATTTTAAGTGACTAAGGATGGTTCCAAGTTAGCCTGAATATATCTAGGATATAATTTTGCATTACAGCAGTTACAGAGTTCAGTTGGATCTTACCTTTTCATCATGAGTTTACTAAAATTTGGGACCAGTGGCCACAAACTATGTCAATTCAGGTAAATCAGGCTATTTGCTTCCTTTGTAACGTAAAACCATAGAGGAAACTTCAGCTCCATTTCTGTAAGACTTTCTCAGTGTCTTTCCAGCATCCGTAAAGTCAATGAAACAGATTCCATAAATTTCACCTGTCCTGAAAATGTGCCAGTTGGCAACTTCAGAGGAATACCACAATTAACATAATATTGCTAAAACAAAACCAGAACAACAACAATAAAAAAACCCAACCCAAAAACCCTACAAGCGGAGAAACCCCCCTCAAACCCTAAGCGTTTAAGCATTCAATGTGTCTTCGTAAGAGCTGGAGTACTAAGAAGAGTATTACTGTGAACAAGGATGAGAACAAACAAGAAAGTACCACACGGACATTTAATTCCTACAGAGTCAATTAAATTTTAACAATAAAACAGAGTATGAGTTAATGCTAGACAAAAGGATTAAGGAATGAGGGAGGACTTTATTTATAAACATACAAATGAAAACCTGGTTAAGAAGAAGTAGGGGAATTAATAAAAGATAAAAAGAATGATTCAAATATGGCTAAGAAGGGGAATTCCTTTATTAAATTTGTCTTCAAAAGTAAATTAAGACAAGATGCCTGCGCTATCAGAGAGTGATGGCGAGTTTATAAAAATAGCTACCACCAAAGGAGAGAAAAAGGGAGTATCTGGAAAATGCAGACATGTGCCAAATCACTCAATCTGTGCAATTAGCCAAAGAAATCAAGTGTTGTTATTTGTGAAGAATTATTTTTTTAAAGGGAAATTCAGCAAATTGCTTCAAAACAGAAGTCTAATACCTAATTCTGGAAATTACTTAAACGGATGGATGCAATTAACTTCTATTCCTAGCAAAAGAACAGAAAAAAAACATTAAGAAAAAAGTATCTGTTGCAGACAGCAGCTCAGCAAGCTGCAAGAAATACAGATTTGCAGAGAACACCTCTTGTTATGCACAGTTGGTCTGTTAGCACAAATTATTTATTTAATGAAAAAAAGAAAGGAAATGCCACATGGATTACGGTAGCACTTTCAAGAGTCAGTCCTGAAATTAAAAGCAACAGTCCTGCAAAAATGGGAGCAGCCTCAATTCTCCCTGCTTTAGAAGGGATTAGGATTTAGCACCTGCAAGACTCGAGGCCAACTGAAAACTCTTCCCCCCACCACCACCCAAGACCAGACCCAAAGATTACCGACAGCCACGGGACCCTGCCTGGGGACTCCGCTCCATGAGACACAAATTAGACCCCAAACAGGATCACCTTGATTCGAACCTCAGTGTATTTATACATCTAAAAGCTGATTAAAGACTCGCAAAACAAAAGAGTTGGAGGAAACTGCCAAGGTATCACACGGATCTGTGTTAGATTTAATCTGAACAGCTTTGTTAACAACCTGGAAGAGGAAAGAATATGGTTTATTAAATTTCACCTATTATGCACTGAAATGCATTGCAGGACTTGACAGGAAAAATAAATACAAAGAATGAAAGTATTGCTTTGATGGATTGGGGCATCTTAAATTAAGACAGGTGCCTATCTTCTCTGAGGACCACCTTGTCAACATCTTTCAAAGAAGAAATTCCCCGTCCTCTTCAGGAGGCCCTGCCAAACCTGCCAGATCTGAAAGAAGACGGCAAAAAATCGTATGAAGATTTTTCTGTTTGGAAAAAAATAAAACTGGTACCGAAGAGATGTATCTCCCGAAACACAGCCATGCTCTGAGGAAGAGATGTTGGGAACGCATCCATCCAAAGAGGGACCTGGAGAGGCAGAGGGCAGACAGCGCGAGATGAAATTGCAGAAGGACGCAGCAGCTAAAAAGAGAGTTTCGTTTCAGAGACAGAAAACACAGAAACACGTATCACATAGCAGCATGTTACAGTCTCCTCTCTCTACAGATGTAATTAATCCATAAATGAAATAATGTATTCACTTCTGGACACCTCATTATCAGAAAGACATTGACAAATTGAACAGAGTACAAAGAAAACAACAAAAATGTTTAAGGTTTTGAAGGGAAAAATCTCTAAGGAAAGATCAAAAGATTTGAATACGTCCAGCTCTAAGCAAGAACATAGCATAGTAGGACAAGATGGAGATCTGTATGTGTTTGAAAGGTGTAAACATCAAGCAGAAAAAAACAGCATGGGGGGCTATTAGGAGGAAAAATGGAATGAAATTACTAAAAAAAGAAAACTTAAGATGAAAATCTTTTTGCCTTATTAGGATGCACAGTTAATCCTGAGGGATGCGGTAAACGTGCCAGTGCAAGAGAACCAGACTAGGCTGGACAAATTCTTAATAAGTGTACAGCTCAGATAATCGCACACTGACCAGGAGCGGGGTTGGGAACTTCTATTTCTCTTCTGACATCTGCCTCTCCCCTTACTTTACATACTGATACAAAATCCGCTCGTGGACTTTCACCTAAGTACCTCAAAAGGATCAGGACCAATTTTTTTTAAAAAAGGGAAGGTGTATACGCATGGCTCCCCCAAACGAGAGCGGAACTAAAGGATTCAGTCCTGTCCTGAGCCGTTCTCCCCAAAGTGCAGCGGGTCTCTAACGGTAACGAATGCTGCAAAGGCAGCTGAAAGGGGGAAAAAATCACATGCATGAAGAGGCAATGAAAGTTGATGCATTTCAGCCATTTATCACTGTGTCTAACTGATGCTGCTTTAAGTAACCTAAACTGCTCCCACACCTCCCTGCCAGTGCCACAAACCTTTCTCAAGCAAACGCTGTCTTCAAGTCAATCAGACTTTGCCCAGGGAGATCCTGCTGGGTCAGATTAAGCCTTTGCATCAGGAAGCGTTCAATACCAACATGTTGCTCCTCTTCTACTTACCACATAGTATACCAACTAATTTAAGTCAATGTTATATTGAAAGAAGATAATTTAAAAATTACATTAAGCCAGATGCAAGCCTACAGCATCTTTTAATGACTGCTGTCATTAAAGTCAGACCGACACTTGGTAGCCATGCGCCATCTCATAGGCTGTTACCTGAAGCATGGAATTTTCTTTAAAGAGAGTCTTTCAGAGTGGCGAGCAGGGAAGAAAAAAAAACAAAACAGCAACAAAACACCCAGCTTGATAGGAAGACCTACACCAAGAAAGTCTACTGTAATCCTCCCATCTCTGCTCCAGCAGCAATTCTCATCTAGGCAATACCTCTCCATCAGCAAATGGCACTGCCAGGCTGTCCTTGCTGCGCATTCTGGCGGTCAAGAGCAGTGGTAACACGACATCTATTCCTCCTTCCTAAAGGGTGATAGACACAACTTCCTCCTTCAACCTGCAAACCTGAGAACCAGAGTCCCGGCCTCAGACAGCCGCAGACAGACATGGAGCCCGTGGTCCCTGGTGCCCAGTCCCACATCACAAACCACCCCTTTATGTTTCTCTAAACTATTTCCCTTTTTTGTATTCCTAGGAACTTCAACAAAAGGTTAAGCTGTAAAAGAAGAAAAATCTGCACGACGGGTCATCTAACGGCTCTTTCCTGGCTAGCCGCACAAAGCAGTGCTTATAGCTTATTGATGTGCTTCAGACTGGGTCAACTGCACGTTCAGCGGCCTCCCTCTTTCTTTTTCTCCAAACAGTCTGAATGAGAACAAGAGAAAACCACTGCAGTGGCTGGCAGTGTGTGCTGCCCAGGCACTGCCTCATTATCATGACAAAGGGAGGTTTGAACATCCTTCAGCAAACACGATGGCTCCCTTCTAGCAGCTGACTGAAAAGCTGGCAATGTGTGTCTCCAGCTCCTGATATCCTATTTACTCAGGCAGAGGAACAGGATCAAATACATTTCAGGTCCTTCTGCAGTTTTCCATGGGACTGCCCTTTGTATCTACAGGATCCCTCCCAGCCTCGCACCACTGCAGTAGTCCTGCGTCCACCTTCAGCAGCTCGAACGCTGCAGTCCCTCTGGTAGCTCACAAGAAGGACATGGACCTTTTAATCAATTCTTCCCTCCCAAAAACAATAAGAGGAGGAATGGCAAGCTTTTATAATGTGAAAATATCAATGTTTGTTGCTTGCAGAGGCCAGATTTACAGCGAGCCTGAGCCAAGCAGCTTGTTTCACACCTTCAAATTTAAGGGGAACAGTGTTCTCCTCTGGAAAACACGGCCCAGAAGCTGCAATAAAGCAGACACAGATATGTCAATCACCACGGATGCAAAGCTGTGAAAGCTTCCCGGAGGAAAGCATTTAGTATCCAATACAGAATGGTCAACTGAAAACCCTACCTCGCTGCTCCCTGCTGCATGCCTGTCTGGAGGACTGCCCGTAGGGCAGCCTGCGAAGAACACCGCTGGAAACCCAATACACACAGGAGAGAGAACAGTACAACAGAAGAAAGCCCTTATGAAAAAGAAGGGGATTTTTGTAGCTATATTATGATACTGTGTGCTAATTTGCAGCTAAAAACATTGAAATTCTACTAAAGCATCCCCTAACGTAAAGACAGAGCCAGCAAGAAACAGGTGCTGTGGTCGGCAGGAAAACCCAGGGAGCCTTCGAAGGGCATGTTCCTCCATTAATCCTTCAGCTAACGTGAACTTAGTGCAGAGAGGAGACTAGGTCTGTATTACCTTTGCTGGGAAGGTACCACCACATGAGATGATCGTGCTTAAGAGGTTGCTATCCTGAGCATAAGGGGTTTCACGGGTGAGACGAGTCTGCTTAAACTACATCAATCTCTGCAGCCAACACTACTCTGGTAAGCGACACAATTAGCACTGCAGCTCCCTGACTTTTCCTCCAGTCCTGAAGCCCAGGCAGGTCCTTTCAGCTGAGCTAATCTGGAAGAGCCTTCAGCACAAGGCCTTCAGCCCTCCAGATCCGTAACGACGTATCTTCACCAGGCGGGATTTTAGCAGTCTCCAGGAAAGCCAACAGAAACACATCTTGCTCGCTCTCTTTCTTGCAAGGTATTCTGCCCCACCACGCCTTCTGCTACCATGCACGTGTCAAAACAGCCTCTCTACAAAGGCTCTAACTTTCTCCCGCTGACCCTCGCCGCCACTCGCCCGAGTCCCGCCGTGGAAGGGTGCCCGCTTTCCACAGTCAGGCTGTGGACGACCCACCTACGCCGCCAGCAAGCCCTGGTCTCCCGAGGCTGACTTCTCACCCACAGACAGGCTTGTGCCTCCACGGGAACACGGCCTACACCCTGAAAACAGGTGCAACAAGTCTACCCCGGCTGCTAACAAGACTTTCCGCTTTTATTGGATTTTTCTAGACATTCTGCGCAGCACGACCAAGTTTCTCTGTACAAATTGTAAGTGCTAGAAAACAAGATGTTGAAATGACTTGGATTACACTGAAAAAATATCCTACTGTGTCCTTAGGGAAAGGAGAGAGGAGAGAAAACACACTTTTAAAAAAATGTACTGGCTCCTATGTAAACCTACTCTTACACTGGGGGCAAAATTAAAAAAAAAACAAAAACAAAAACCCAAACCTTTGTGCAAGTTCAAATAGGAGGAAGGTGACTCCAGCTAGCGGCTCCACTCTCTCCTACTTCAGAATACCACCAGCAAAGCCACAAAAAAGAAGCCAGGCCCAAAGCCGCAGCAGAGCTGTGCAAGGATGCTCTCCAGACGGAGCGATCCGGCGCGCGGCAGGAGGAGCGCGAAGCTTTGGGCTGTGGTTGTGCAGCCACTTACACCCAACGTAACGCAAGCGCCGTGGGAAGAGGCAGTTTTGTTTGATCAAATTTTTTCAAAATATCTGAACGTTTTCTTTTTGAGTTCTTAATATTTTTTTCCCCTAAATTTCTTATGGAGCTTCACCAGCTCCACTTACAACAGCGTTTGTCACCCCATCGGGAAAAGACAGCAGGCTCGGATTAATTTTTGAGGAAAACTGCTTTCATGCCAATGCACTTGGCAATAGAGAATACAAGAAGAGCTATCCCAAAAATGCAGTATTTATGAGAGGAGTGGTTTCTAAAATTGTTTTCACTATGGATACCAAGAAGCACCACCTGATTCCTGACTACTCTCTTGTGCACATGTTTTCGTATGATTATTTTTAAAGGTGGCTTGAGCATCTATTTCACAGAGCTCCTATCTCAAACCAAAGACGTTCCTGCTGGACATTCAGCATAACCGTTTTCCAAAAGTCACTGCAGAGAGTTTGCAAATGGAAAATGGACTTTCATACCTGCAGAAAAAATAAAACATTGCCTGCAGAAACAGAGATTCTCTTGGTGCGATTGTGATTCTATGATTTAATTATCTCGGCGCAGAACTGCAGGTATCAATGCTTCAAAGATAAAGAACAAACAAGGCAATTATTCCCAGAAGTCCTCCTTTTTCCCCTCTAACAATCGCAAGGGTTACAAACATGCCAAGGTCAAAGAATGTGTAATAAAGAAATTTATTTCCAATTGGAATGCACAGAAACCTTGCACTATAATGGTGGAAGAGCAGCGGTGTGAAAATCAGCAGAGCTGAGATTAATGCATGGCTAAAGATCATAAAGACTATCACAGAACCGCGTCTGAAATGACAAGGAGTAAAATAACAAGCATCTTTCCAACCAACTCAAACTCTATACCCCTACGATTTCCCACTGAGCTGCATCACACGCGCCCAGCCCAGAGATCTGCCTTCTATTAGACGCACACCGTACGTGTTAGCGACGGCTCCAAGCTGTACAGCATAGCTCTGGATTTGAACTTCTCTGGGGTCTGTCCTCTCTAATGTGAATGGATTGGATTAGAGAGCAGAGGAAAAAAAGCCCTGTACCGTGGCAGCTTCTAAAAGCAACACAGAACAGGACTGAAACACGGTGTTCAATTCTTCCTCGATCGTTTGCGTTATCCTGGGGCAAGGCAGGACATTTGTTGGGGGCACCTACCCCACCAGCACAAACTGGAGCCATGCCCGTCTCAAAGAGGGCGGAAGCATCAGGCAGGGACTCAAATCCTCGCTAGTCATTTACATGGACAACGTGGGCAAGTTACTGTCATGAAGGCAATGACAGACAAGGTACTCACTTTCATTTAAAATTTCCTTAAAGAAATAAGCATGTCGTTTGGTTTGTTTTTTAAAAAAAAAAGCCAAACTATACAAAACTATTCCGTGCTGCAGCTTACACTGAGATTAAAAACACTCATGCCCTACCTCCAATACATCAAGCCTCCATCATCTTATTTTTCTGCAATAGCAAATTTTAGTATTTTCAGATATCAAGGCAGAAAAACTGCAATTTGGTCCAAAAAAAAGGGGAATTACTCTATGTCCTCCGGTGGCCTGAAACCTAGCGCACATCACCATGCTACAGCTGTTTGTTCACGGCTTACGGCGCAAAGGCGTTCTTAAGCGAAAATCATGACTTGGAGAGTGTCAAGTTTTCTACTTCAGACCTTTTAAAAACCCCACCAAAAATATTGTAATTTTTCTTTCAAACAGATACACATTTCTTTGCCATTCAACTTGCAACGACAATATTTCACTCAAACTTTCCAGGTGGTCTCCCTCTCAGCGAAAGCCCAAACAAGAAAGTTTTTGCCATCAAAGTTACTTATTTGGGAAGTTGTTGAAAATAGCAACATACACCATAAAACTGAAACACTTTATTCATCATGTGCAATTTCATGCCAAGTATGCATGTTTCTGACAACAGACATGCACTGGTACATAACCACAGACCGTATTTACAGAAACGTTGGAGCGTAAGAATGTTAAAATACACTATACACGACTTTAAACCTTCAACTCCCAAATCAGACAAGTATGACTCACTTAATTTTGCAGGTCGAAACCAAGTGATTTACCGAACAGTGCAGAATAGCAGAATAAGGAGTTAGACACGGATGTCCGAGCTTCCAGTCCTTCCAGCCAGTAGATAAGCCCTGAAATGATCATGATCAAATGGGCATGACATTATACACACTTCCCGAGCATTTTGGCTAGCCTTTGCTAGAGACGGTCTGCTGGGCTGACTCCCCATGGCAGGTTTGATGTAAACGATAGGAAAAAGTGAGGGTGGGATCATTTTAATTTGGCTGTGTGCGTTACAACTTGCTCACAGACACACGCATAGTCTTTATGCCGTGTTCTCAACTTTTTTTAAAGCTGAAAAGTCTGAATTCCATTGACTACTCTGTGTTTGGCAGCGAAGGCAAAAGCAATAAAGGATGCAGCATTTACATTGCGGGGTGGAGGGGAAATACTGTCTTTGTTCCAAATCATAATTTTACTAGAATAATAATGCGAATTAAAAATACGCAAAATTAAATAATAGTTGTAACTGTTTGAACTTTCCCATCAGCATGAAGCCAGCTCCTACGCCTGGCTCCCAGCAGGCTGGGGCTGCAGCCTGAGCCCAGCCATCCCTCTGAGCCTCACCAGGCACCTCGGCTCTCTATACCTCACAGCCTCACTAACCCCACTAACAGACTCCTCCAAGGACTTCTCAGTATGCAATGAGCAAATTTAAGCAAAGAAGCACAAGTTTTTAGCCATGAGGAAGGGAGAAAATACCGCGATATCTCCTAGAGCATGGGAGAGAGGTGCAAAGCTCAGCCAACACTCTACGAGTCTCCGTTTCTGCTACTTTTTGTGTGCATACTATAATTCTACAACACAGGCAAGCAAACTAGCAGTGGCTAGCAAACCTCAACTAGAAAGCAAGAAGTTCTTTTAGTTGAAATCCACCCTCGCTGGCAGAAGGACTGAGTTACCGCCTTTCTCAGGCGCAGTTGCAGGGCTGCCAGCCATGGTTGCCTTCACATCAGACAACGTCCCACCGCACAGAGGACAAAACAAACCAGAGAAGCATGGATGAGGCAAGGAGGATGAGGAGGAGGACAAAAAAGGATGAAGAAAGTTGAGAAAAAGACGTCGGCAAAGGATGCGCTGTACTGAGCCAGCGACCGCTCCAGCCACAAATCCACCCGCTCCCTCACACAGGCAGGGTGCAAAACGGTGGAGTATATCACAGCGGCGCGACTGCAAAGTGACTCACTGTCATTTTAGCGTCGCCAGCGCTGCAGACCTCCAGGCAGGAGGCTCTGGCTCCGCTATGTTCTTTGTACGGGGGCAATCAGACAGATGCCACCACCATTGCCAACTAAGTGAGAAGGTAACAATGCAGGATGCTCTGAAACCTGGCTGGAGAGCTAAGAGATGAAGAGTAGTATTTTAGATCTCTACCTGAGCCAGACAGCCTCTGCTTCTTCGTTTCCTGGGGAGAGATACTTACTCCTAACTGAGTTTCTCTTATTACGGCGACAATTCTCCACTTCTCCCCGGGGATCAGCCGCACGGAGTGAGCTCGCTCTCTTCTTGTTGTTGCAGCTGCTGTTAAACTGTGCTCGCCGATCGATCCACGCCTGAAAAAACTTTCAGGAAGCGTCCGCTCCTGGCCGAGCCCTGCCAGGAGGGAGGACCTTCCGCGTCCTGCCAAAGAAAAGCTCCTTTGACACCCTCCTGCTACACTGTGGGACAGTTCACGCGACCTGTGGGCCAGGGAGAGATGGAGAGGGGGAAAAACGAGTGAAAAACCAAGCTCTCGCTCTTTGTGCGGAGACCATTTTGGGTGCGATGCCTCAGCCACACACACAACCATGCCAGGCACTCTTAATGAACCAGGAGGCTACCCCAATTTTGAGCTTCTTATTTTTGTCCTTACAAACAGGCAAATACAGGAGATCAATTTTTAGGATGTTGGTTTTCAGACCTCAGGTCACTAAGAACATTTTTAAGGTGCACCAGTCAGTGGGCATCGCCATTCCCCTTCTCGGGCCATTTTGCAAACTTTGCCAAGAGAAGAGCCATCTCCCCACCATGCTTGCCGCGGCCTCCGGCTTTGCTTGGCTCCGGAGGGGCAGGGGAAAACCACAGCTGCCCACCACAGTGCAGGGAACACCGAGGAACCAGTTTTGCATTGCCCCATAACAACTTTCTCAAAGAAAAAGAAAACGATGCTCAGAAATTAACTGAACCGGTTCGTGACTCAAAGCTATTTCACCCTAGGATAAAGATTACCTACTGACTTACAGACTGCTCCTCAGGTACTGCGGACAGGCAGATTTTTCATATATTAACGCAGAAAGGCAGTCCCCGATATAACAGTAACACAGCTCCTGGCACTCTGAAAAGGTCCTTTACAACCCCGGTTCCAGACATGCAGCGGTTTCTCCAACTGCTGCGCAAAACAGCGGCATTTTCACGGGCTTACACAGCCCTGAAAGTAGACACGAGCAAATTCACGTCTGCCTAAAACCTCCTCTCTTCAGCAAAAATACCGCCAGGTACAGAGCTGACCTGATGTTTCCAGGAGTGACAGAATATACGCGTTTATTTTCATTTTCCGGAGGGATTCCAAGCCCGCCCCGCCTGCGCGCAGCCCCCCGCGGCACGCACACAAAGGAGGGAGGAGGACCACGGCTTCTCCAAAGAGGACGGAGTTCCTGAGGTCTGAAATAGCGCGGCGCAAAGGTCACATCATTACTGCAGCGGTTGGTGACCGGGGGAGAACAGCTACGGGTATTTTTTTTGAAAATAAATGCATTTGCTAACTCATTTTTGTTCTGTATGAAAATGTAAATTGGGTGCAAAAATAAAACAAATAGAAGAGGCCTAATTATTTATACAGGCATTTTAATCAAACAATGAATAGCACACAGCAACCTTCTACATCAATTAATAAAGCTGGCTTCTGCAAAACAAAAGAGTTACACCATGTGCCCTAATTATAAAATCCAGCCTGGAGACGCTTTTTTTTTTTCCCTCCCCCCATACACCTGGCTTAATATATACCCACTGCATTCCTGAGCCGAGGACACTCGTTAGCCCCCCCTCTCTATTTACAAATTCATTACTGTACCGCATATTTACTAATGTCTCTGACAGTAGGAGTGGTCACAATGCAGCACTCCGAGGCAGAACAGCAGCTAATGGAACGAACGCAGGGGCTGGGGAGGACGGAGATGGGGGGCTGCCTCCCTTTCTCTGTGCAGGAGGCAGCTGCTTCCACTTAAGCTTAGCGCATTTCACGAGATGAGGATAAAACAGGAGCTATTAGATGTTTGCATTAGATTCCAGGGAGCCACCTCTATGCTTTGCATTAACAAAGCACGCTTTACAACGTGTTTCTTCACGTCTTACCTTGGGTTTCACTTGATCAAACATCATTCACCACCGTAATATATGTGACCAAACTGGCTAATGATGAGCTGCCACCTTTTTGACAAATCAGTGCATATGCCTTCTGAAAACAGATACATCAAAAGAAGCCCCAGCGCTTTGCAGCTCCGCACACATCCACGGCGCAGGGTTTTCGCTCTCCCTCCGAAGGGCTGGTGCAGCAGAGCAGAGGAGCCAACAGCGTCTCCAGGCAAGCAGTCCATGCCGAACAGCCCAAGCATTAAGCGCATTTTGTCCCCAATTCCATAGGGTTTGGGGTGCAGGGGATGCTGCTTGTTTATGTTGAAGCAGCAACAACAAAAGGCAACATATAAATTGTTAAAACCCCTGAGGCATTAACCACAAGTTAATGAACGTTTTATGAATCAATCACTTTGACAGTGCACAAACCCCAAAACTCCGTCAGGGCTTTCTCTGGGGCTCAGCAACACGTGCTTTGATCTGGGGCACCCGGAAAGCGGGGCCATTAAGCCAGAACAGACTCCTGCATTGGGGTCACCCTGCCCTTTAAAAAGCGTAAGTGAAGCTCTCCCCCATTCTCATCTAAACAAACACAAAACATACCCAGAAACTGAGAAAACGCCTCAATTCACATTTTCGAAGCACCTCTCCCTGCAGCTCACAGGTGGGGAAGACGCATGTGCCTGGGTTTCCCAGGAGGGGTGAGATGTCACCCGAGGTGGTAAAAACCTGGCAAAACAGGGCAAGGACATCCAAGCAGAGGAGGACACAAGCCAGGGCTCAGTCTCCCATCGTGTCCGGTAGTGTGTGTTAGCATCTCCACGCTGGTGTAGCCTAGCACGGGTAACGCTGGCAAGGAAGAAGCAACAGTCGAGTCCACGCTCAGGACGGCACTATCAGCCTCCGGGGAGCCAGGTCCATCTTCTGGATGCTCACCTAGCGCTTCTGCTCCTCTCTGAGTCCACGAAAGAGATCAGCACCGCCCGGGCTGAGCGGCTTCTGCTGAACTAGGGCAAGCCAAAAAGCTTTGGGTACATCCGTTCGCCCAGCTGCACAAATGGGTTACGATGGTCCCTTACAAGTACACAGCTTTCTGAGGGCTGTTTCTAAAAAGGACGGCTCATATTTTGTGTTCAGCATTGCAGAACAGCTAAAAATGGTGATGATGTCAGATGAGCATTTATTCACACAAATGGAAAAATATTTCTGTAAAAATCAAGCTAAATACAAGACACAGATTCCTTTTTGTCTCTTTTAGCAGCGCAAGGCAAGAGACTGATAAATTATTTTTTTAAATTTCATGCCAGAAAAAGAATCACACTCATTTAATAAATTTGGTCTAAATCTTTATCTAGATAAAGTTTTACATGCTTTAGGAGTTTGGGGAAGCTTACTTTAAAACCCAAAGTGTATGCTTACAGATTACATCCCATTTCTCAACAGGTAGGATAGGCCGATAAATGGCAACAAACATGATGACTATTCTTGGATGGAACCTTACTGAAACATAAGCATACGAAGTAAATACGGATACGTCCTTCACCCAGAAGTCAGGCACTGCAGTGCCAATAGCACATGTGGTACTTTCCACAAGGCACAAAAATACAAATATAGAAATGCAACTGCAATTTAAATCTGTTGGTTTTTGAAACTCACACCAAATGTAATCAGATACTATTGAAATTCAATTATTTTTTGTTATGTTTAAAAAATTTTTGTATTTGAGTCTCCTAGACAATATCATTCAACTAGAAAGCTCTCCAAATTTCAGAAATGATGCTTATGTGTAGTCAGAGAAAATGTTCAAAAATGTACTTGTCAGCTCACGTTGCATAATAGACCACGTTTCAAAGGAAAGCAAGTCGCACACTCAGTGCTTGCAGTTACAAATTACCAGCATGAGTCATGTTTTGGGTTCGATTGCACGTAGGTGCCTTATGCCCTAAATCTGAGTTGCCAAAGTTTAAACAATAGAGTTTTCAACAGCCCTTGCACTGACAACAACAACAAAAGCCAAACACCAACAGAATACTTGACAGAGGCTGCGGAACAGAGAACATCCACTTCTCCCTATTATCTTGACATGGCAATTCCAAGAAATAATGGAAAAACAAAAGCAGCCCCCGAGTTGCTTAATCCTAACTCCAAAGCTGGATGTGCAAAACGGGTCTGTGCAAGCAGCACCAGCCGATTCCCCACGTCCTCTCCACACTAACGGTCCAAATAGACGCTCGGGTGCCACCACATAAAAGCGAGACGGATTAAAAACGAAGATGACAACGATGAGTATCAGGTCCACTCTGCCACTAAAGGAGTTCACCGATTTGCAGTTGTCAATGTATGAACCTCAGTATCAACAGCAAGAATAACTCCTTCCATCCCCTTGAAGTCTTCTTCAGAAGTACAGGACACAACCACTGCACAATGTCGCTGTTAGCCAGAGAAATATTAATACGTAATCATCGTTGGCTTGCACAACCTGATGCCAACCTCCTGTAGACTCTGTAGCAATCTATTAGTAATGTTTATTAGTGTCTAACAACTCCTGTAACGATTCACTTAAAAATAAAATAAATCATTTTTATTGCAATTCCCTGCCTCCTTAGGAAGATACAGCTCACTGACAAATAAAATCTACCTACTGAACAACAAGACCTTAGCTGTGACATTGTGAGCAGTGAAATAACACTTGGAGAATAGATGTGTTCCAGAACCAAATATCCCCAGGGAGCTTGGATGTTAAAAGCAACAGCACTTGCAATTTTGGATATACACGTCTGAAACGTCCTTCTATCTAGGCGACGCCACAAATGTCACAGGTAAGAAAAACGAAAAAAAACCCACAAACAAACAAACAAAGCCCCACCACCACCTAAGTGTTAACCAGAAATGTGATTCAGAGAGGAGAGATGCTATAAACAGGGCTGCTTTCTCAGCTAGCAGCATGACTTCTCCTCTTTGTGATTTACAGATACTTAAAAACAAGTAGGTTAATGAAGCAACAATACACTGACTGCAGAGTGCTGATTAATACAAACTTCAGAGTGTAGTGATCCACAAGCCAATTCAGCACTAAGGCAATGTCCAAGCGGTTTGGCTGGGCTTTTTAAAAAAAAAAAAAAAAAAAAAAAAAAAGAGGCCTTGAAAGAGTTACAATAGCATTTACTTAACAGTATTAACTAAACAAAATAATTCCTGAGAAATAACTGTATGCATCTCCACTGTATGCAGACTAAAAGAAACCAAAACGTATGGATAGTTTACAGTATCTACTTCTCGCTCTGCATTTTGATCTTGGCTTGCTTCAGTATTTGCACTATTAGTTTTTTAATAGTTTAATTAAGAAGGACCTTGGTCCACCAAATTGATTGCACAATTAACCACCAGGACTCTAAATGAGCCTCTGACACTCCCTCTCTTTGCCTCAGTTTCCTTTTCTCTAAGGTAAAGGATGGGGATTAACCATAGAAATGCTTGGGAAGCGTTTTGAATGCTTAAAAACGTGTAATTTCAGTTTCTGTTAGGAAACACAAGAGCATCTATTCCTTACCCAGCAGGAAGGGGAGCCCAGACGCCGCCGGCAGAGGACGACGGCGCGGCCGAAGCACCGGCACGGCCGTGGCAGCTCTCACCATCACCTCGCCCCCAGTCTCCCAACCCACCGGTGGGCCTGGCTGGGAAGAGAGGAGGTCAACAGAAAACAAGATGCAGAAGCATCTTCAAAGTCTTCAAGGGGCTTTTTTAGGGGCCAGCGATGACTTTGGAAGACTGCGGACCAGCACGAACCAGCCACCCACAGCCAGGAGCGGTGGAGGGTCGCGCCATCTCACCCGCTTGCACTAGCTCAGAAGCACGCTCGGTCCGAGCCTAAAGGCTACGCGCATGCAATCCAAGCATCGCTCCCCTGAGCTGCGTTTGAACACGCGATGCCACGCCCTCCTTCAAAAAATGTGCTGCTGGAGGAGGGAAACCATCCAGCTTCTGTCCTCACCTCCAAAAACTAACACATTTGTATGCACCCAAACACCGCGGTCCTTCCAGCTAACCACAAGAAACTGCAGCAATGTTTTACATTTTTCTTTTTTTCGCAACAAAAAAAACAACTGATGTACAATTTCTTATTTGTACATCAGTATTTCTACCTGTCGCCTGAAATGAAGCTTTCCCAAGTCACACCAAAGAAAAGAGACAATTGAAAGAGAGGGGCCTTGACCAGGGTTAGTAAGACCATATGAGGTCGGGTTTTTTACCCAGCTTTTCCATCTCTGACAACATCATAGCCAAGTCCAGAAGTGACCCGAATTGCACGATGGCTGTTTAGCAGTCAATGATACGCTACTGGAGGTCTCAACCTAGTTCTTGGCGAACAAATGATTGAATAAAAATAGCTATTACCTAAGACGACCATTTTCATTCCAGGATAAAAGAACATCAGGCTGGAAATTACAGAATTAATCCCTTAAGATTGCAACCCACCACAACGTCTTATGTTTAATTTGCAGTGGGGAGGGAAAAAAAAAAAAAAATCACATAGTGTCAACCAAGAACAAAGGACATATAATAAGAATTAATTTCAACATGAGTACCCCTGAAACACAGGGCAAACCTCACCCTCTATTAAAAGTTAGACCAATGGCTACTGGGCGTCAACTGAAAGCAGAGGTGCTCGGTGCTCGCTTCGTTGCTGCTTGAATTGCTATAACCTGGCTTCTTTGCTATCAAGGAGATGTCAAGGTGCAACAGGAGAAACTCTGCTCTGGTCGTGTTTTGCCTTCTTCACAAGTGATCTGCGGGACTGCGAGTGCTGCTCCAGCCCCAGAGTCTGCTGCTACAGCAATCAGTACGCTGAGCTTGTCACCATATAACCCAACTGGTAAAAACCCAAAAAATTAAAAATAAAAACCCAACAACAACATATTGACAAACAAAGCAAAATAAAGGCTTTTTTTATTTGACTCCACATGTCTCTGCTGTTTGGAGATTTTTTTCCCCCCCTTTTTTTACATTTATGTCTACCATCACCTAATGAAAAGGCACACTAGTTGGAAACAATGGGCCACCTAAAAAAAGAGCCCATGTGTTCCCTTCCATCTAGCCTGCTGCATCTCCTCATCCTTCACGCTAAAACTTGCCAAATTTATGACAACAAAAACCTGTCCTTTCGAATCCCTGGGTGGGGCTGTGCTGAGATGGAAATGAAAAGCTACAAATCAATCTTCAAAAAAGCATAGCAGGATGGAAGGGCCATTTATTCAAGTAAAGCATTTATTTGTTGTGACTCTAATATTACTAAAAGTAGTAGTAGATTAGCACCGGCTTAGCATCAAATGCAACAGCTCATTTCTAGTGACTAACCAGGGCAACCAGGGACAACTGTTTTAATGAAGCAAAGAAACCTGCAGCTTAAGCTGAATTCTCAAAAAAAGACACCCGAAAGAGCGAAGGTGTAGAAGGAAGAGTAAATGATGAGCGTAATGACAGAGCCAGCTGCTTTCTCATGGCTGCTGTGCCGAACCTCATGAAAGATGCTCCCGAGCGAGGCTGGCATCACGGCATCGGCCCCCACGCCCAGCTCCGCTGCCGCTCGACAGCTCCCGCACTAGCCACGTCCACCCGCCTTTCCTACCCACCTTCCCTTCCTCCAGGGCCACCGACCCCACAAATCAAGCTATTGCAGATGAAGGATTGGGGGGGGGGGTATCAAAATAATAACAACAAAAAAATAATCAGTGAACCTATTTTTTAGGGTTCGCCGAGAACCTTTTAGGCACGGCACAAATGTCAGGCCCCCCTGCAAACACCGGTCTGCAGGTGGCAGCTGCATTCTGCTGTTGTCGGATTGTATTAAAAATATCTGAGCACTCTCCTGTGCTCCCTGAATATTATTGAGTATTTAGGGAAGTGCTGGCAAAGGTTACCCCTAGAAGTTCACCTCTAAAGGAATACTGATAGGAACGAAAAGCAAGCAGATGTTGGATGACTAACTTGAACGCGCTTGAACAGGATTTTGGAGCAGTCCAAAAAGAAAACATCCCTAGGGGATTTATCTAGATGTTATGTTCAGCATAGTGCATACTCATTAAAAGCACAGTCACCGGTGTAGGTATGTGCTAACACAATATTGTTTTAACACATGGGGAGTCTGGGACTGACGGGCATCTCTAAATGCCTCTCAGGTGCCCCACAGCCACCTGGGGTAACGACACAGCCCTGGCTGGGGAGAACTGCCCTTGGTGAAGCTTTCAGGATGTCTTCAAGACAGGACGTTATTGCAAACATTTTAAAACACGTTTTACTGCTCCCACCCTGTTTTCATAAATACGTGCCTGATGTGTATCTTAAGGAGGTGTCTCAGCTACAAGAGGAAGCAGCGATTCCTTTGGTTGTCATTGTCCAACTGGAAAGAGTATTTTGGAATGGAGAACACTCGCAGTTTTCAACGCCTAAAGAACAACAGCTAAAAGAAATGAGGAAACGGAGACAAAAAAAGAGTGACTGATAGGCATTTTGAGTCAAAAGCACTAGTAAATCTTGTGTTTAGCCAAGGTGCAGCTGAAGTGTCTGCCGCAGCAAGGCAGCAGTCTGAAGCGCTGAAGGCAGAGCCTGTAGCGAACGCAGCCGGAGGAGAGCGGGTGCCATCTCAGAGAGCAGGTCACAGCCACGCCAGCTCACACCGGACGGCCGGCACCGGTGTCGCATCCAGACCACACATACATCTACAGCCAGCCAGCCCACCGGGCTTCTCCCGCTGCGGACACAGGCACAACCCACCCGAAGCGACCGGGCTGCACACCACCGTGTGTCCCACCGTGAGATCGCAGCTCTGTGTCAGAAAGAGCGTCTGTCTGGACCTGCAGTACAGCTGTAACACTTCTCAAGAAGCCAGTACTCAACATATAAGGCCTCTGACTTGAGGACTTGCTGGTCCTGGTTTCAGCCAGGAGAGTGGTTGTCTGGCCAGGAGGTTTCAGCAGCACCACTGGTACCATCTATCCTGGACTGCCCATGGTCTTTGTTATACCACTTTACCTCCATGGATGAAAAATACCACTTCAGCACCGTTCCCGAGTACACGCTTTCCTCCTTCACTGCCGACGCTTCCTGACCCCTCAGGAACTTCAGCCGAGAAGCTGAGCACTGTCAGCCCCACTGCAGAGCCTTGCAAAAGAGCAGATTTAATCAGCTCAGCCTTGATTTATATGTCTGCCTCTTACGAAGCCCAACTTCCAATGCTGGAATTCTGATTCGCTATCACAACCTTTAGACCTACAGCCAAAGACTGTCATTTTTAATGCTGGTCATTTGGCAAACCGCAAAGAAAGCGCACAAATCCAGTAAAAGAGGTTTTTATATTAAAAATATATATATACACATAGATATAAAAAGAATTAAAAATGCCACGCAGCCGTTTTGGCCTGCTGCATAGCAATGGGGAAAAGCACACAGTAAATCACCCGTTTGACCGCTGGGCAAGGGCCAGAATTCACTGAGAACCTGGCTAGCGACAGCACTTTCTCAGGTTCCCCACAATGGGCTGCCTGAATTTGCTTTTTAACTACCCAGAGGTCCGAGATCAGCCTTTGCTGGCAAAATAGTCTCCAGAAAAAAATGCCCGAGTACCTGGTGTGCTGCAGCTGCATGTGTATGTAGAAAAGTTCCAATTCAGCAGAGCCTGAAGGATCCAGGTTTTTGACAGAGGACCCACTACAAACAAGTTACAAGTGAAAAAACACCTAGATCTATTTAGAACTGAGAAAGTAAGGATAAAGCAGTAAAACCTTTAATAAGATGTGCAACCCCCCACTTCTTTTTCCTGTCTTCCCAGCCCGTTCCTTTCCACCCATTTCATTCACCAGTTGCTCTTCTGGAGTGGGGACCGTCACTCGGTATGTACGCACGCTCCATCTGTGTCCCACGCAGGGAGGGATCTCCATCACTACATCTTACATACCTACAGCTACTCGTGTCGGGGAACAGATGCTCAGCATTTGTCTACGTGGCTTCAGATATTGTTCTGGTACACCAAAAACAGAGCCCCGTGCAAAATTAACTTGTAAATACCCACAAGGAGCAAAAAGACAATGGAGAATAGTTAAAAAGAGGCAGCCACACTGCTTGCACACAACATAAATCTGATCCACGTTTCATCGGTGTGTAAAATCAACCTAACAGCAAAGGGGCAAGGAAGCCCTGTCTCCACATGACTTTGTGTGTTTGTAGCACCTACGCGTGACTTCCCAAACGCTATCTGCAAAGAGTGCACTCCGGAGAGAAACTGAGGCAGCAGGCTAAGCGATCCAGCTATTTCATTTCCATCTGTGTTTAGCCTGTTTCTCTGCTCCTCTGTGACTCACCAGAAAACAGAAGTAGAGGAAACCACTCACAGATTAAGCTGAAAAGCAAACACAGAGAAAAAAGGGATGAATGCATACTATGGAGTCTGGGCAGTCCAGTAATGCTGTGCACCAGTTGCTCCCAAAATTTACCCTGGTAGCATTTCTTATCCATCTTCAATGCGAAAAAGCGCACGGGACATGGTGGGTTGCATGCAGTGGTTAGAAAGAGAATATATTAGTTTGTTAATGCCACCCCAGTATTTTTATATGGAGCCTTCGGGCATGAAATGCCCTTAGGACAAGTGGTCTCATAACTCGTTAAAAAAAGGCAGAGAGGGTCAATCTCTGAAACATTAGGTTTGTGGGCCACCTACGTACTCAATTTCAGTGCCAATTCTCTTTCCTCCATGCTCAAATCCTGCCATTTACTCCCACTTACATAACATCAGGCAGATGGGAAACACTCAGCATAATTCTTCACTCTTATCCCTCCCCAGGCCCCTCCAAAAACTGATTTGATTTCCTACGCATCAGGACAAAAATTATATTAAACTGCGGGGGGGGGGGGTGGGGGGACGACACCACCAACCACCCAACCAGCTATGCTACGCACAGGATTTGCATCTGATCCCAAATTTTCTTCACACCCAGTGCATACATTTTGCAGATTTCTACCGTGGCAGGACTTTCATCCCTCCCTCCGCACAGCCACCATTTGCCTTGTGGTGTGAGATTGAAGTAGACAAGTGTGAAAGAATCATATAGAGCTCAACATCATTAAGCTCATCCTGAAAGCAAAAGAGTTGACAGGTCTGAGGAAGCAACTTCCGATTTTTCCCTGGGGCTCAGATTTGGGGGCTTGGAGGTTGGGGAGAGAAAGGAAGATCTTTAGAAAATAAAGTGAGAGAGGCTGGGTGTTTGTCTTTTTCTCTGCAATCTTGGGGCAGTCATAAGGCTACCAGGGCATCAAAAATTCTGAAGAATGAAATAACTATGAAAGCCTCAGGTTAAACGTAAACCCAAACTGTGAAAACACAATGAAAGTTCAGCCTGTTAGAAATAATGTGCTGGGCAAAACATTAACACATTTACACTTGCAAGTTGTGAAAGAGTCAGAATCATCCTGCTTAAAATGTATTCAGTCAGAGCAGATCTGATTTTCGGGCAGACTACACATAAAAGAAAGTACCTGAATAGGTGTCATAACACAAACATCCATTTATTTTCTGCCAAGTAAGATCAATGTCCTCCCTCCACAAAATAACGCGCTCTGCAAAATGCTGGAGTTCAACTTGCTCACAGAAAAAGAGGTCACAAAATCAAAACGCCCCCAAAATGTTTCACTTATTAAACAGGCTCCGTTGCACACTTTAGGGCATTTGTCCTTAATTCAGACTGCTGTATTTGTACGAAATAGAAAATAAAAATAAAATACTTAAGAGGCTAGCAGATCAACTTTGCCTGAAAGGTCAACCAGCCTTTTCATGACTGAATCAACTGCAACATCAAGACCTCGCCCACTGAAAAAGCCCAGTGGTTTACAGCTTGTGGCTTTTACATACACAACAATTACCTTGCAGTCATTACAGGTAAACCCTGCCTTCCTCAGTGGCTTGTGGAAGGGTAACTGGCATCTCTGAAGTGAGGGCAGCAGCTTAAAAGCAGTAATAGCAAGGGCTTGGTTTGTGTTTTTTAGGTAGTTTTTTGTTTATTCCTTTTTTATTTGTGTGTGGAAATAAGTGTGAATCGCTGAAGTTAAACACGTTCCCTGCAGCTATGGCAATCAAACAGGCAGGCAGCTACATTTTGTACCAGCTGTAAGCTCTCACTGGCCTTTTAGCTTAGCCTTGTTCAGAAAACTCTGCAATAACTCAATCTGGACAGCACAGAGGCTCAGACCAGAGAGGAAAGGTCACCGATATATAACCAAATTAAGGTGGTACGTAAACATACCGACATGATCTCTCAGCCTGGGAACGCCAAAGCACCACCCTCCAAAAGAGCATTTTTCAGCTCAGAAGACGGGCAGTCTCCTCCACAGTACATTTGGTTGCTAGCTAGGCAAAGCTTCTGCATTCTCAGATGCATCCATCATTCGAAACTGCCAGGTTAAAAAAATAGCTGAAATTCAGTAATGGCTTCCCAATGCCTCCTCTTCCCACCAGTGCTGCGGACGTGGCACTTTGGGACACGGTTCAGTGGTGGATTTGGTAGGGTTAGGTTTACGCTTGGACTCGATGACCTTAAAGGCTTTTTTCAACCTAAATGATTTTATGCCATCCAACCCGACAGCCCTCACACTGTCCTGGGAGACCCTGAAGTCATCTCAGCTTGAGTTTCACATTCCTCAGGACAGAAAGAAGTCCCATAAACGCTAAGATCACCCGCACGGTTCTGTAGTGCCACGTTGTCACAGCGAACCCAAGGCGGAACTCTGTGCAAGTACAGAGAAGGGCCAAACGCTCGTTCAGTTCAGCAGCAACAGCAGTTCCCGTGATGTTTACCACGAGTTTTGCAGTATTCATCTTAACGCTTCTTGTTCACAAATTCCTTGTGCCGTATTAAAGAACACCTTCCCCCCCCAGCGAGATTTCCAACTCTTGTAGCTGCAAATAAAAGTTTGGAAAAGATACCAACATGCATCCCAACAGCTCAGAAGCTAGGTAAGAAATATAAAGTCAGTGCGGTTAATCGTGTAAAAAGTATCACCTGATTTTGGGGAGGCTACTTCATGATTTTTTAAATAAATACACCTGGCATACTGGTTACAATGGGAATATATACTCATTAATTTCCAGCCCAGTGTCAGCTTTCTACATAATCCCAAAACAATGACTGGTAACAGAATACAAACGTTCCAGATCATTGTTATGCCTGGGGTATTAAACAGCACCGGTGAATAAAAGGCGGAATGAATATTTCAAGGGGTTGCAGGCAGCAAGAGTAATAGACGGGAATGAGAACTGAGCAACTCCTGACACGAGCGGTTGCAAGGCGCAAAGCGTGCTGGCTTTCAAAAGCCGCGACTGACCAAAATTTCCAAGAGCGAGCCACGATTCGTGGCATTCCCGTTTACGACTCCCCCAGGTGAGATATTTCAGCTGCCTGGTTTCCAGAGGATGGGCATTCAGTGCTTCTGAAATCATCCCTCCCCATCACACGTGGGTACCCAAACGCTGATACTCCTAAAAATTAGGTTTTATCTTTCTGTCTCTCGATTCCTCAGTTGCAACATGGGGAAGTTTCTTCAAAAATGTAATTTTGTAGTTCCCAAGGTTGCTGGGAGGGGCTGATTAATCAGCATTCACAACGTTCCTTAAGAAGAAAACAAGTGATGCATATGCAAGTCTCCTCTTTGTCATTTACTGGTCTCTGATGCACCCCAAACCTGCTTCAACAAGTCCTGCTTGTTAAAGTGAAAACCAGACAGGAGGAAACTCTTCTTGCTGTTAAGGTGCTTGCCATAAAACTCAACTGCTAATATCTCCGTGCAGCACAGAAAGCCTTTCCCGAAACCTTTCATGTGTCTCTCTACACGTCAAGCTCCCTTTCTTCTTCCTTTTATCTTCATATTTAGGTAATTCTCACTAAAAGCAAGGTGGTCGTTCTTGCAAAATTACCATAACGTCTCTTGATGGACTTTTAAGATCTCTCCTGCTTGTTACACGGTACTTCGGATGTGTTTTGCCAAGAAGCGAGACGTTGTTTATTCTTGTATTAGGAAGACAAAGTGTTTCCCACTTGAGGGTTTCATCTCTCTTAAAACTCGCAGCGTAGCAGAAAGCGAGCGGCATAACTGAAGGGAAGAGACTCCTAACGGCAATTGAATTTCAATTTAATTGATTAGTAGTATCGCCAGCCTAAGGAGATTTAATGCCAAGCCCGGTGTAAATTGGATTCCAATTGCTGTCCCTGTGTAAAAGGGGGTCTCACATAAAGGATTAAACGCAGGCCAAGGTTGCACAATGAACCCACTGGCTCATTCACAATCAGCTTTGTGTACTCATTAGAAAAGGGAGCTAATCACCCCAGTTTGTGCTGGTTTCAGAGCTGCCAGCACAAAAGGCTGTGACCTCCCACTGAGAGTCAAAGACAAAATATCCCGCTTTCTCCCATGTACCAAAAACTCTCATTTTGTGCCTCCAAAATTCAACCTTCGGATGGACCCACGATAAAAATTAGCTATGGTCAGCAAGATCCAGCTACCCCTAAAATCCCAATTATGTTGCTTAATATAAGGGGTGAATTAGGAAAATTAAACATCTGTCCAGCAAGGACTCTATCAGTGACCTAGTTTTGTCCCAGTGTGTGGCTTGCTTGTAAATGGATCGGGAGCATGTGCAATACAACAAAGCACAGAAAGTTCCTAAGCAATCTCACAGCTAATCAAAAAGTTCTCCTGCACTTCAGGCGGCACATAGAAACGTGTTCCTACGCTCATCGGTACGGCACAGAAAAGCAGAGGAGTTAAACCAAAAGTCACGTGTAGTAGGAAGGTAGGAAGCTCTGCTGGCGAGCGAAGCTTTTGAAGCAGACAATAAAGCGCCGGCCAGGAGGTGGGTAGCCACATGGCATGTTCGCCCCACCACCTCTTTGGTCCTGCAAACAGCTGCTCAAACCCAAAAAATACCCTGAGGCTGGACACCAGCCTCCACGCTCCGCCCTTGCACACTACGTGCCGCTGTTTCGAATTCGCAGGCGCTCGGCAGATGCCCGCCAAGGAGTTCGCGGCATCCCACAGATGCGGGATGCTGCGCGCCGCCGTGCGCCGCGTGTCCTTGAACTCTCTTCACGTTTGCCCGGCGAAACGACATCTGCTCGGCTCCTCAAAAACCAGGGTGCCTACCGCTGCCGAAATCACACCCCGGGCAGACTGGGCCGTCTTCCCCGGGCGACGGAGCCCCAGCACACCGCCCGGTGAGGCCTCACGGTGCAGATGCTCGCTGTCTCCACCGCTCCCCCCGGGCCCTCAGCATGCTTTTGGCCACCATATTTCTCCAAGCAGATCTGTACGGCCACCGCTCCCATTCATCATCTTGAAATAGCTCCGTGCCGCCGCCGTGAAATGTAGTATCAGCACCGCGGCTGCGTATTTTTGGCACAACAAACGTTTTGTCCTTTCTGAGACGAGTCAGTTGCCCTGTTTCCTTTTGCTCCTCCGCTCCTCCCCATCTCCTGGCTGTCTCTCCAGGTTGTCCCGCTCCCTGCGCGGCCCAGCACGAGTCTGCAAAAAGCAGCAAGGGTCTCACCAACCAGCTCATGAAAAATGCCACGGACGCCTCTGCGGCCCAACGCACCTCCCCAGCCGGGAGAGGAGCCGGTGCAGCAGCCCGCACATCCCTCCTCTCGCTGCGCGCTTGTGCCGCGCCTCACGCGCCACAGCACACCTGCGATACGGGGATTATTATTTCCTAATAATTCACGTTAGGAAAACAAAGTTTGAAAGTCCAAGCAACCTGAGAAGCTGGGACTGATTAGCACAACATGCTTTTATTGTGCGTAACCGCCTTTGCAAAGCACGAAGGGGAAGCGATCCCCGGCTCTCTTGCCAAGAGGCGGATGCGCCGGACAGCGATACCCACAGCACTTCTGCAAGGAAATGACCGATACCGGGGCACGTCACAGAGCTGGCACAAAAGCGTAACACTGAAAAATGAATGGTTGATCCTCTTACCCCTCCCCAAGCACGCGTATAACCACGAGTTGGCACAACCCAGAACAACGTCCTGTCCGCCCTCCCAACTCGCTCCCAGCCCGGGGCAGTGGGACACATCACTGGTGTCCCAGGGAGAGGAAAGCAGGTCAAGGCAACTGCAGAAACACAGAGGAAAAGGTCAGGATCGTAATTTTTATGCTCTATATATGTTTGGTTTTTTTTTTTTTTTTTAATGGGGGATGTTTAATGGGTAGGAAGAAATGAGTGGACCTTCAAAGAAGAAACAATTCCAAAGGCGGACAGTCCAGATATGTGCTGAAGGACCACTCTTGTCGATGGGGAAAAATTTCTCTTGTCCACAGAGGCCTTTGTCAGGCAAATAAAATCTTCTGTCAGCAGCTGCACACAAAATCTCCGTTGCTGGAGGATAAAATCTGATTGTGCGCACAACTGAGAAGATGTTATCTATTCACTACCTATTGGCGCATAATGCAGTTGGTAAAAACAGTTTAATCTAAAATCTCATTCTCCTTTCTCTTAAAAAAAGAACGAACGAAAGAACGAACGAAAGAACGAACAGAAAAGATGTACGCCTTTGGTACCAACTATAGTCCAGATTTCTCTCTCTGACAATTTGTATAGAAATAGAAAGTGTTTTATTAAATAATACTTACCTGTTGGTAATAAGAGACAGAGTACTCTAGATGCTTTTCAGTGAGATCAATTTCAAACTTTTTTTTCAGGACATATGAGAAAAAGCCAAATCTGAATGACACATGGAAGCGTGTCATTAAAATTACCTCTTGAGATTTTAGACTGAACAATCCCCCAACAGTTAGTGAAAAAACTTTTTTTTTTTTTTTGGTTGAAGTTGCAACGTTCGGATCAGTTTCAAGTCACTGTATCATTTAATAATATTCACTGATTTATTGTCCCGGGAAGCCACTGCTTAGTGGCTTGATATTTCACTAACACGATGCCCTTACAGCGTACTGAAGCATTTCTTAAAAAACTTCACCTGGCATTTATGCAGCCCAACCAGCATCCTGCAGCAAGCACATGAATCTCTCTGCTTCTCCATCAATATATTCACAAGATTCTCCCACTAAGATGGTAATACTCAATCTGCACTTATTTTCCAGATCATCAACTGGACTTCTGCACGCCTTACAACCTGGTCTTTGGCATTCTCAGCAAGAGCAGCATTAGGTCCAATGATCGTTATCTCCATGACTTCAATTTTCCTCTCAGCCTCTTGCAATCTTAAACCAATGCTTTCCAACTTCTTATCCACTGCAGCATGAATAGCATCTCGCTTTTCTATAATGTCTGCCAACCACTTAGCAAGCCCAGCACTGCTTGATAAGCCAAATCCATGCCTCCTGACAGTACGAAGCTGAAAGCAGTCAAGCCTGACCCACCCAGCTAGAAGGAAGTTTGAAAGTGAAATATCAGGTCCTCAGCGCGTCCAGTCGACTCATTTTTCCCCAGCAGATATTATTACCGAAAGCAAACAGTAACTAACATCCCACTCCCAGGATCACACCCACCAGCTCCCAGAAGTTGGGCACCTTTGCAATACATCAATCAGCCTTAAAGGTCCACGTAGGTTTATCGCAGCTGAGCCAGATTTAAACTTTTCACTTCTAAATATTGGACTGCACGTGCCAGGTATTATATCCCAATTTCAGAGGTAATAACGTCAAGGCAAACCGAGGGAGGCAACTGTATAATTTGCTGTTCGAGCTACAAGAGGTGAGAGAAGCGGCTGATGCTGCAAGCCCTCTTCCCGGCGTGCGCTCGGCTTGCCGAGAGCCCCGGTCCTTTCCTTGAGACTTCGGACACGTCAATTCAAGATGCACACACCAGACCTCATACAGGAGAAGTTTCTTCCTACCTCATGGTGAGTTAGGAAAAAGGCTACCTAGGTATAAAAAACACACGCCAGCTCCCTTACAGTAACAGGCTCACTGATTTCCCTTTTACAGACTAATTCTGATGCCCCACATTAGGGTTCAGGAGCAGCGTAGTTCCCACTGTACCTCCCCATGGATTAGCCGTGCTCCCAATGACAAGGCTGATCTCCTCTTTCTGATCTAAGCCTACCCTGCTTTTTGACAGGGGTCGATGAGGAATCAGTTGTGGGCTAAGGAAAGAAATTCTGTAAAATAAAGGTGCTTGGCAGGGGGGCGCAGAAGAAGGAGGGAGGCTAGAGATGATATTCTATCTCTTAAAAACTCAAAATATAATGGACTAAAATCTATTTCTTCCATTACCTGAAGAATACAAGCAGCACTGAACCGCACACGCTGTAGAAAACTAATACCTGAAGGACTCAAACAGAATATTGGATGCATCATCCCCTAGCTCTGAATTGCAGCCTCTTTCAATAGGACGCAAAACAGGGTTGGGTGGTGGAAGACCAGGAAAGGTTAGGAAGATAGCTACCTGTAGTTTTTCCTTCTTGTTTCCATGCTCAGCCACCAGCACCTCCTAACAGGTTCTTGTTCGTCTCTACATGCCTCATGCAGAGGCTCGTGTTGGGATTTAGAAGTGAGAACTTGGAGAGCTGGGGAGAAAGGAACGGGGGAGAATGGTGGTGCTTCTCGAGAGCCACTTCTGGAGACCGGAAGAAAGACTGCAATGACTGGAGGACATGAGGATGGCGCGACTTCAGACTGCCATGAAACACTGCTTCACGCAGCACGCACCCCCAGCGGGCAAGACCCTGTCACAAGAAAGCAGAATCCAACAGCTTGATTTTTACTTACTTTTTTTTTTCCCCACCTTTCTTGAAGAGCTACATAATTGTTCTGACTAATAATAATGGACCTGTTACTGCTTCCGCTATCCTCAAAGGGAGCAAAATCAGATTTGGCATTTGTAATTATGAGTGCTAAAACAGAAGTTATCAAGTGTCATGTTAAGAGAGAATAGAGGGCATGATCCTGGGTAGTGCCAAGTGCTCCAAGCCTCACTCAGCGTAATGGTTAAGCACCTATTAATTTTTTTTTTTTTTTAATATACCTAAATTCATTCTGCCCATGTCTAAAGGATGCACTCACGTCACATGGCTGGACTACAGCAAAGAAGTTAAGTCCACTGGGGGTGAGGTGAAAGTCTTCCCCCCCCAGGAGAGCTCATCTCAAACTGGCTGAGGACACCAGGCAAGGGGGAGGCTTCGCCGGCCACAGCTGGAGGCAGCTGACGACCTACCATCGGTCTCGCCCTGCGTCCTCCTCGGTATTTGCTCTGCATTCAGGTGGGCATGTGACAGAGAAGGAAATCAGGGTCAGACAGAACCAATTAGGCTCCAAAAGTCCAATCATGAAATGTACCCTTAAGGACTCCAAAGCATTTGATGCTAGAGCTAGTGGATGTCTCATCCTATTTACATAATATATGACCTAATTTTGTGTTCACTGAGTATTTAATTACAGCCGATTGAATACAAAAATTACTCAAAATACTCTCAGCACTAATAATTAATGTTTCAATTGTATTTTTTGTGGGGTTGTTTTTTTCCCCCACATGCACCGTTTAAGTATTTTGAGCACTTACCAAAAAAAAGAAGGAAAACATGAAAACGCATTGCAGGAGGACCTGGAGCCAGCTCTGAAGGGACAAGTACTTGCTCAACATGGTGGCCTCCTTCTTCTCCACGGAAACAGGAATTCTGAATTTCACACTCCCGCTACCAGAATTAATAATTCCAGCCCGTTTTGTGAACTAGAACCTCTGTCAGTTCACTCACCCAACTCCGTCCCTCTGGGACAGGGCCTTGTCAAGCTGTGGAGCATCATCTGCTTGCCTCGGGCAGAGCTGAGACACAACTGTGTTGGAAGGAATTTGAGCACAGCTGCTCGAGGATCGCTCTCCCAGCACAAGACCAAGTGTCTCTATGAGCAGCATCCAACTATTCATCAGTGTTTGTAAGGTACTTAATGGGAACCTCCTTAATAAGGCTGTATTTCCATCCCACGCAGGGCTACATCTTCAAACCGTTCACAGGCAATCCAATCCTGACCATTGCTCATGGCAGAGTGGGAATAGCTTTGTAATGTTGTATTTCAGCTAATCAAAAGACTTTGTAAAGAAAAGCCCATTTAATCAAGCCAATTCAAAACATTTCCAAAACTGGTTTGCGCTTCAGAGATAGTGACAGGGTAAAAAAAAAAAAATTAGCAAGAGGACTAAAAGCCGTAGGACTGTCCACATACCTTAATTTGAAAGCGCTTACATGTTCTTAACATATCAGGAACAAACCCTTCAAGATATCGCTACCATGGTGCAACAGAGAGGTATGAGCCTTCTTGCAGCGTATCTAACAGAAGTACTCTCCATATTTTCTTCCTTAGGAGTGACTCAGATAATGATAGCAAGTGGCAAATTTAATCATATCAGTTCTGTCTGAAAGCTGCAATCCTTTATAATTAGGGGGTTTTGTTTGTTTAGGAAAAAAATAATCACATTTATAAAAGGCTTATCTCAAGGATAAGGGCCCATTGTTTTTAGACTGTTTTTTTTTAAATAATGTCAGCTTTAAGAAAAAAAAAAAACCCACACAAAAAAACCACAAAAAACAAACTTTAAAAGGTCTTCTAAGCAGACATTTATCATAAATAAAACAAAGCCTTAGCCTGTAAACCACTGTCCCTGCAGAGCCAACTAGTGCTCGAAACATATGCAATGTATTAATCCCACCCAAAGCTACCCACCATTTGTCTTCACCTTAAACCAAACAACTGGAAGAAATCAACTATTATTTCAAGAATTACAGTTTTACTAAAATGATAATCTCCTCCTCCCAATTCTTTTGCTGAAAAGATAATTGCACTATTATAAGGACATAAATGAGTAATCAGACACCCAAAAAAGCAGAAAATTGTAGAAAGGTCTTCTAGCTTTTGAGATCAATAAAAATTATTATGCTCAGCATTTCTCTCTCAAGATATTTATACCACGCTCATCACCTTGGTAGCCAAGTTCAATACAAGAAAAGCAAAAACCTGTTCACACACAGCATATTTAATCTTCAAATGCTTGACAAGCATCAGCCAATATTTGGAATTCCCTTGTGGCTTCTCTGAAGGAGCAACTAAAGTGCTCAGGTTAAGAGTCTGTACAGAGCGGGACTTGGTGCCTAGAACAGGGCTTGGGCAGACCTCTGGCACGCAAGTCAAGGAACCTGATCCATGAAGCCCACGTGTAGTAGTCCCCTAAATCTGCAGGTACCTAGGCTCATGGTCTCTTGCCCTATAACGTTGAGCCCGAAGCTTCCCTTTGCGTCTCTCCAACTCTGCTGCTCGCCCCTCTGGATTTAAAAAAAAAAAATAAATTGTCCCCTCGGTCCTCTCCTGCCTAGGCATGTTCTCCAGCTCTGGAAGGTGCTCCAGGCTCCCAGTCCCAAGTGGTCAGAGACCAAGAGGATCTCACACTCACTCATGGTTTCAGTGCTCTCTTTTTTTTCTTTTTTCTTTTTTCCTTTTTTTTTTTTTTTTTTTTTTTTAAATAATCACCTTGTCCAGTGTTAAACTCTTCTATGCACTCTGTATTTAACTCATATTTTGTGGCTCCATTCGGGGATCCAAGCACTTAGAAATATGATGCTGCAGCAGAATGGCTTTTATTAAATTCAATCCCGAGTGACTTCTGACATCAGAACACACGGTGACTAACCAAGCAATTATCAGTGAACATCTTTGGGCAACACTCAGTACAATCATGGGAAAAAAGAGACTGGAAAGAATCTCAGGATTTTGGTTTTGTGGAATCCTGGCCCAGTGTGCATTACCCATGCTGACCCTTGGGAGGGATGGCAGAGTGACAACTACGTAATCACTTAGTGTCTTTTATTCAAATAGAAGAAAATCAGCGGTTAGAGAAGATTACCTCACAGGGGTAAGGCTGTCAGGGACAGAGAGTCCATGTCATCAATGACATACGGATCTGCTTCTGCCATCACTTGACGAGGTATGAGGCAGGTCCTCATGACCTGGAGGCCTGGCAGACTTCAAGGCAGAAGAAAGATCAACACTGCCTATAAATACCCTTTAACACATCATTTTTATTGCTTCTAATTCCTCAGATTAGATTTGGTTTCATTTTTAAATGGAAATTAGATCTTCATCAACCTTGAACGCTCCTTCTCTGTCTACCAGTCATACATATTACCTATTCATTCTTGCTGGGCTGTAGCGAGGATTGCTTGAATACCTCTTGGAAATGAACAGCACTTTGTAATTACTAGTCTTGATTAACAAACACAGCCTCAACCAGTATCTAATTTGGCTTCTAACTGTAGAGACCCTAAATAATCTTACATTTTGTAAAAGTCCAGAACATGGGGATGGGGGGGGTAGAATGTCAAAAAATTACTCTAAGGACTTGCTTTATTTTTTTTATTTACTATCTAGTATCACTCAACTCTTCAATTAGCTATTTTCTGTGAAGCAAATACACAATGCAATTCCATATACTCATGTGTTTTAGCCACTAATTAGCTACTATTGAACAGATAACTTCTGACTGGAGCTTTAACACATTTTTCTTTCTGAATAGAACAGCTATGAAGCTTCCCAGCCTCTTGTGTTTACAAGGTCCACAAACATTTCCAGGAAAGGAATACATGTGATGTTATTTGAATCATTATACCCACAAGTTAATCTATGAAGGACGATTCAGAAGAGAGCAGTTAATAAGTAAAGAGGAATTTCTAATCTCTGACAGTGGTGTGATGGCTGCACATGCCCCTGCTTCCTTCTGCCCAGACCAGGGTTCTCCATGTAGGAGGATAAAGAGAAGATGGGGGGAAAAGTAGTAGAAAAAATAAAGCTTCCTTTGTCTTCAGATTTTGTAGTTTCTGTTTAGTATTTTAATGAAATATTTACTGTTCTTGTATTTTATGCTTTAATTATTCATTACTGAAATCAGTTTAAAGAGCTGCTATACTCTGAAGGGCAGTTCTAAAATGATACCTTGAAGCTCCCCATTTATTGTAGTTTAGTGACTCATCTCCAGCCCGCTCTGCTTACAAGTCATGAAGCCACCTTCCCCTTCGCGAGGACTAGGACTAGGACTCAGCCTAGACACCAACATGCAAGGTGAGCTTCTCATTGTCCTGATGCCACTTCCACCAAGGCAGCAGTAAGGACTGCCTACGAATTGCATGCTGAAGCAGCAGCGGATGCGTAAGCCAGCGCATTCTGCGCCAGCACGATGGTGAAAGTCCATCGCTATGGCTGACCGCGTGGATAGAGCGCGCTTAGGTAGTGCGGAAAGGCTTTGGTGTCAGCTGGGGTCCACTGCACCGGCAAAAGAGACCATCAACATCCAAAAAAACTTTAACGGCAAAAGACAGAAAAAAGGGGACACAGCAACCAGCGTTGCACGCGTGGCAGTTGGCAACACAGCTAGGAGCAGAACCCGTGGACAGCCTCCTTGGCCCACAGCCGACCTTGTCCTTGGGGTTACCTACTCCATGAAGTCCCTGTGCCTCAGGTCTGCAGCACATGAAGTACCCGAGATGGGGCTACTGGGTGTTTTGCACATAAAGCCTCATTCCTTTCCACATGCAGAAGACAACTGCTAATACAGCTACAGTAAATGGAAATTTAAAGTTCATCTTGTGTGTTTTCACAGCAAGAAGTGTCTGTGGACAACACAAAACCCTGCTGCATTGGCAAGGCCTAACAACAAAATTCTTTCCTAAAACTTCTCAGTTTGTCTTTGCAAGGAAAACAAGGGCTCTGATGACCTCACCTTCGCTAACATGGGCAGCTTTCAAAAGCAAAGTCCCAAAGAAGGTTGCAGTTCTTGACAAATTACCCCAGTCAGACAAGCCTGAGGGTCCCTATCATGTGCCAACACATCTGAGAACATGTTCCTCGGTCTTCCCTAGAAGAGCAGCTCATGGTGGTGACGGCCTCGAGTCCCAGCTACTGGTGCCGTGCAGGTGCAGACCAGGAAGATTATTTCAAACAGCTCGCAGTCCAACTTTATATCGCTGCTAAAGAGAGAGGGGACTAGAAACAAGCAGGCTACACTGGTCAATATGACAGTCATTTGTCACCAGCTTAACTGCTGTCAGGTTTGGGGCATTTCATTTTTTTCGCCTCTTCAGCACCACGATGAAGGAGATGATTAAGAAAGAATCTGCAGTATTTGTGCAGATATGGAGAGAAGTCTCCCAGGAGAGAAAGCAAGATGTCTATTTGAGTATTTAGGAAAGGAGCAACAGGAGCTGACGGTGCAAGCTCAAGGCGGGCTCCTGTCGGAAAGACAACCGGCAAGATGAGAATTGGCCACCGAAGTCGAGGCGAGCGAGTGCCTGTGCTCTCCCGGAGAAGTAAGCAAGTGGGCAGGATCTCAGAGGGGACTGAGCAACCTCCCCGCTTGTCTGCGGGCTCCTTTCTGCTCCGCTTTGTTAAGTAAACTAGGATTTATTAGCAGTTGGAAAGAGAGGAAGTGGAGCCCACGGAGCCCAAACCAGGCATCCCCTATAGCAGGATAAGAGCAATAAAAGGCTCTGAAAGGTTACTTATGCAGAGCATTGATGAGGACTCCAGCAGGGATTCTATACAAAGCCCTATTTGTTTCTGTGAATTCCTGCCTCCTAGAAGAAAAGGAGGAATGCGACAGTGACAGTGGGAGAGGAGGGTGTGGTTACAAAAGAAAGAACGAAAGGTAAAAAAAAAAAAAAAAAAAAAAGGCGAGAATTCCTAGTCCCCTCAAAAGGCATTGTTTAGTTTAACTAATATCTTCTCCTGCTGTACATGTATCTATCTAAATACCGAAATAACCATTTGCTGAAAAATATGCTGCTATTATTTTTTGAACACGAGATACAATGTAAAATTGGACCCTGAGAGTAATTACGAGGTTCAGAATAATGCTACTATTATTTCTAGCGCTCAGTTTCTGTAAATAGTGTCTAATGCATCTCAGAAGCTCACTATTAATCACAAAAAAACCAATGTCTCTCTACCTAATTCATAAACTGTGAATACTAAATACTTTCAGACTGGGTTTTGTTTGTTTCTGGTTTGTTGTTTTTTCTTTTTAAGAACTCAAAATTTTCCAAAACATCTAGAGGGCTCCTAAGGAATAGCATAAAACAAATACTTTGCATTTTCAAAATTAAAATTCTGGAAGAGGCTATAAACCTAACACCAAACACTTATGCAACTTGAATTTTAACCATCTTAATCTTCATCATGTTTAGTACATTACGTTTCTTTGACAACTAATCAATCAAAGCCATCATCCCTTCCGTAAAGCTGCCAATTTAGTGTCATTTTGCCCTCTCTCAACGATTTATTTGCTACAGAAACTTCCTTGTTTATTTTATATAATTTTTAATACTTAATTAAAAGTATTAATTTTTATTAATATATATTAATTTTACATTCGGCTATA
>NW_010534403.1:40175-52072 GCF_000687285.1 Phaethon lepturus | reverse complement strand
AAGCAAAGCAGTCAACACAACATCGCATTACACAGGATTGTCAAGAAGAAATCCATGGCTTCCATGGATCCACAGTCTCTAGTCAACAAATCACAGAGGACATCCCAACGACTCAGTGTCCAACAAGGGAAAGCAGAGAATTGGCTCTAAAAGGGCTAAGCAGCTCTGGAAAGAGGCCATCAAAGACCCAACAGCAGTAATAAGCTCTTCTGAATGAACAGAGAGAAGCAGTTAGTAGTTCCGGCAGAGGAAAAGCAGGAGACGATTTTGAAATACAGTCTGCTAGTTATGCTCAGTGAGGATAGCACTACCAAAAATAAAACCGTGGAGTACATAACTATTTGTCCATGACCTGACATAAATGTCATAAAAGATAAAGAAGAGTGGAAAGAGATCAACATTAAAAACTAACAAAAGCAACAGCATAAAACTACTCAAGGAAATGCCAGTTCCGAAGTCACAGCAAATCTCCCCCGAACAGGAAAGCGAACATCAAGGGACGCCCACCAAGAGCAGATGTCTCCAGGGGAATTCTGCCTAGCAGAAAGGTAGATCCTTCTGTCAAGTTCTGCTCTTCTCAAAAGCACAGGGGTTTTCAAAACAAGATTGATTTCCTTAATGGGAACAGCAGCACAGACTAATTCCATTATTTTCAATGGAGCTGAATTTGAAAGGTCTATTCACGTGTAATGGTACCTTCTGGGGAAAAGGCAGCAAGGAATCAATCTTACAAACAACGGTGATTGAGGCCATTTAAAAAACAACAAAAACAATCAAACCTTTCACAACAATTCAAAGCAACCTCTTCTAAAGCATCTGATAGCCACAAGAGCAGACCATCCTTGCTGCCGCACATCTGGCACCTCACTGCCGTACCCCCCATCCCGTGTGCCCGCAGATCCTCTGAATCAACAGCTGCTGCCTACACGGTTCCTCCTTGCTCCTCCTCTAGAGGAAGCACATCTTCCTCTAGACAACTTCAGGGGAAGGAACACAGACCCAGGACCTACTCTGGCTAAGTGGCTTTAGTTTATGGTGCAGGGCCGTCATCCCTACAGGCGTCTTGGGAAAGGGATCTTCAGGAGCAAAGAAAAGGCTGAAATAATGCCTGGAAGCAAGTTATGCCAACACTGACTGGTAGCTGATATAAAGATATATCCGGCCTACAAGCCGCCTCCTCAGCGTTAAAGCAAACCATGGCAGCATTGCTCTCAACCATCCTTACGAAGAATCCAAGTATTTCAAATCTGAGACTCTGAATGACTTACTAAGAGAGGACAGGAGGGCGTCGGGGAGGAAAGCTTCCACCTGCGGGTAAAGCTGACAGTTACTCCTTGGCAGAAATCTGCACTGAAAGATAATAAAACTCTAAATTCAAACGCATGGGTAGGGAGAGCATCTAAGCACACAGCAAACTCTCAGCTATTCATAAATGTCACCAAAACTTTCGGGCTACCTTGGCAGTATCCCCGCCAAGCTGTTAAGCAGTGCTGTTAGGTTTGGGTGGGTTACAAGAGTGACCTTCTTACACCACATTAGTGGCCATAATTTGTTGAACTAACATTTCCTCCTGCTGCTTTTGAATATATCAAATTACTTTTGAGCTACTGCTCAGTCTTAAAAGCTTGTTACAATCCACCCTACAGTCAACTTCAATTTAGTGTGCTAGGCACAGAAATCCTACAACACCCTCTTAAGTCTTTGAGATAAAAAGTTCTGCCTAAGTTTCACATTTTACTGCATTAGCACCGAGATAATAAAATTAAGTGGTCCAAGGTCCTAGCAGGTCCTAAAAGGACCACAGGTACCTCCCACCTCATTTCTAGAAGTTACAGTGAATACCTCTTCTTCAAAAATTCTTGTAGCTCTGCTTCATCTCTCTATGAGACTTCAGTAAAACAACTATACTCTTACACTGCACAATTTGAGACACAAAGCTTTGCATGAAAGCTCTAAAATATGTACCTTCTCCGCAATAAAATGTATCGGAGTCCAGATTTAAATACTTTCATTGGTTCCAAACATGTTTCAGGGGTTCTTGCAAACATCACAAAGAAACAGCAATTCCCCATCCCCAGAAGTCAACCCAACAAGGCACTGTGGCTGGGCAACTGTGCCTTGCCCTGCCTGTCCAGTAGCAAGGTTAGGCAAGCCGAGGAGGAATTGTTAATAGCTGTCTGTGAAAAGACCAGTGAGTAACATCCTAGAGCTGCACATCAATGAGGAGAAGGAGGACAAAGAGAAACTATCAGATATTAATCTTCTAATAAATACACAAATATTTATAAACTCATACTTACCACCCACATACAATCTCTATTTTACGTAGCTCAGGAAGCACCCCACAGAAGCAGATTTGTCATTTATCAAAAGGTGTTAAGACAACGCTGCTCCGACTTCTGAGGTCCTGCACCACTGCGCTGGCAGGTGACATGTCCCTGCAGTTATTCCTCCTTCCTCTTATTCTAATGAATCTTGTTTACTCCGCTCCTGTGCGCCTACAGACAAAAATGGCCCTTCAGCTACTCTACATCTTATTTGTCCTTGCTTCTGCAATAAGCACTCACATCAATGAGTGTTTAAAACGGTGCAAAATTCAAAAGAAACTCCCCTAGGTGGTCTATGCATACAAATAAGTATATATTTTGCTTTTTTCATAAAAAGACACCCTGCAGGTTTCAAGCTTCTCTCACTGCAAGAGATATTCTCAGGCAACAATGCTGATTTGGTGTAAGCTGATCCGTATCGCTGGATCCTGTCTTTGTTTTTGGCAGTCCCTTTCAAGGTGACTAAATTAAAGTGAAAGTACAGTTCCAGGCAGCCCAACAAGGGGGCAAAGCTGTTTTGCAAAATCTAAAAGTCTAAATAAGATGAAGCAGACCTTCAAGATAAAGAATTAGCTCATAAAAAGAAAAAAAAAAAAAAAACAAACCCCAACAACAACGTCCACGCTGCTCCAAGAATGTCACTGGCGGTACTGGAACAAGGAAGATGACACCAGATAGGAGAAACCAACACCAAACCTCCTGAACCCGATGCATTCAAAACACCTCACTTTTAATGGCCAAGAGTATGGGTAGAGTTTAAGAAGCTGCTTCCTCAGTGCACTTCATTTATATGAACACAACTGGTTCAGATCACGTCAAGCAATACAACGGGCCAGCCCAAAACACATGGCTTGCTGCCGACCCCAGCACATGGCGCATACAAACAGGCAAATGAAAAAGATATTTACATTTTTAGCCTGAAATTGCTAAGAAAACATATTTGCTGTCTGCACCTGTGTGAAATTGTGGCTGTAACTTCTCAACACCATGCATGCTATGGCACCATTACACTAATCACTGAAGGATGCTCAACAGTCCTGTTAAAACGCAACAGCGAAGAGCAAATTTCCTAGTCTAACATAACTCCAAGGATTATCTGATGCATCCTTCCTTCGCAGCAAAACAAGGGCTCATCAATATGGGGACCTATGTACCCCCTAAGCTAAGATTTTTGTAAATTAGCCCATGCCCCTTGTGAATGCTGGCCACACGTAATGTGTGGATGCAAGCTATTCTAGAGGTGCTAAAGAGTATTTTCAGTTTTTTCATACGGTAAACCACCTCAGATGGAGGCGTTCTTCACGTACATCAAGACCGTCCTTGACACTCTAGCTCACCGCACATGAGCCTCTCCATTTGTCTAAAAACCGCATCCTTAAAATGATGTGGCAAGTGAAAGGCTCAAGGTAGCCTTGGCAAGTCCTTGCTGGATCTTCACAGCACTCTAATCCCAGCGGGAGATCTGGGAAGCAAAATCTCCAGGTATGGTATCTCCTCCTCCTGCCAAAACAGACTTCTCATGTCGGAGATGCCTCAGCAGTTTCTGGCTCGATCCCCTCTGCAGTCCAGCCTTCACACACGCCCGTTGTCCTCCTCACCTGTAAGATCTCTTTCATCCTCAAAGAAGCTGGAGAGTAAAACCACGTGCATGACCACATCCACAGCCCAGCAGCAGGTAAATCAGGCCATGCGACCAGAACGTTAGCTAGAGAGCTGAGCACTGACAAAGGCAGAGCAGGAACTATCTGGGTCACGGTCTGCTAACAAAGCGCGGCAAAGCTTCAGAGCCAGCGGCAGGACCACAGGGAGAGGCCCAGGGAAGGTACGTTGCCTCCTCTGCAACAAGCACACCTTACAGACTCAAGGCCAGACTGCTGCAAACTAAAATAGCTGCTGCATAAAAGGCACAGCCAGCTCTGCATATTCCAGATCAGAGCGGAGATAAATGATGAGATTCTCTGTGCTATGCACAAAAGCCAAAAATCACCAGTGCATTTACAGTTCAATATTCTCCTAATCCCATCTTTATTTCTAGTGCATAAATAAAGCTCATTACAAATGCTTTTCTTCAGAAACCTACTAGCAACCCAAAATAATTCATGAACGTGCTGTTTGCATTTATACATCCTTGACATCCACCGTAAACATCAAAACAAGGAATTCAGTCAGTCACATTGGTTGTAATACATAATTTCTCTTTCCTCTGTGGATTCTGTCACAGCTACACTCAACAAACTCCTTCAGCAGCATCTTTTATGTTATTAGGTACACATACATATAGGCACACATGTCCACTTCATGGGGACTCTTCTCAGCCCACATTGCTTTCCTGCATGAGCAAAGGCATGCTGTGACAACACACATACACATACTGCATAATTTATTTGTACCAAAAAAAAAATTAAAAAATAGAGCAAATATTTTCTTTCTTAGTCTTGACCAAACACAAAGCTACCTGCTTTCTTTGTTCCAGTATCGCACGGTGCCTCCTCTCCTCACTCTCAGCACACTACACCATGTGCCCACCAGCAGCTCAGATGTGCGTGCACGCACTGGGGACGGCGGCAGACGTGCCGCCGGGGTGGGGTCGAGCAGCGCTGCAAGGCTCTCCCATGCAGCGAGACCTGGAGCATCTGCCAGCCCAGGCTGGGCGGGTACAGCATGCTCCCATCCCACCCCGCTGCTGGGTGACTCCTTCCCTGCACCCAGCGGGCAAAGCTGATATGGAATGACTTGCTTCGCTTTCAGCATTTCCTTCCTTGAGGGCTTAAACTGGATAGAGACTTTAACAAACAAGTCCAGAGATGGATTTCCCCTCTTTTTTTTTTAATTATTATTAGAAGACCACGCACGCACACATGCCAGGAGCACACCACCACACAGCCCTAGCACGGAACGAGAAGCACGGCCAGACGTGCGCGGCGGCTGCACACCTTGCACAGCAATACAAACGAAACGCAGCCGGGTGTCTCTGTGTGGTGCACGGGCCCGTCGCAGGGACGTACGTTAACCAGCCTCGCGGCTCTGCTACCGCCTGATGACAGCTAGGCACAGCAGACGTGTATAAGCTCTGAGCGTTTCCAGTACACCTTTAGCACAGAACACAACGCAAGTATTAAGCCGCAAAGCCGCGGCAGATAACAGCTTATCAGACACAGGAGATGCTGGGGAGGAGGAGAAGATGCACAGCGGCACCAGAGAAGAAGCCCCAGACACCTCCCTCCCCTTGGGGCTGCAGCACAGGCGAGACTCTGGTCAGCGAGGAGGAGCTGGCTCAAGTCAAGGTGCCAACCCATGGCATGACCAACGGGGGGGGAGCTTCCAGCGCCGCTGCATTGGGCCCCGTCATGACGATTACCAGCATAACAGCAAGAAACACCCATGCAGCTCCCAACAGCGCCCAAACGTGTAGAAACCAGATCTCTTGCTTCCCCAACACCCGACAACATCCAAGTTAGCAGCTCTGCAGGATCTGATCTGGCCACCTTAGAGAAAGCAACCGCCGCAGCCTGAGCCGCACCCCAACTCCTTTTCTCAGGGCTTTGTGCATTGCAAGAATCAGACACAAAGAAGAACTCTCATTACCTGCTTTGCACTGAATTAGACATACACAGTCCTCCTGATTACACGCAGAAGGTAAAATTAAGCATCATCAATTTCCTTCAAAAGAAAACATGCATGTCAACCTGACTCGATCAACCAGCAGGACTTTCCTGCTTGGCTCTTGAATGCTGTTTTTTAATGCAAAATTCAATGTTTGGACTGAGTATTATGGCGGGGAGGGGTGGGGGGAGAGAGAGAAGAAAAAAGAGAGAAGACTACATTTAATACGCTCGGAAATACAATTAGTCAAATAGAACTTCACAAATTCAGTAGTCCCTCTGCCCCCAAAATAAAAGAAAAACTTTTATTTTGAGTGCAAATTTAGGAAACCAAGAATGAAGCTTGGAAATCTGCCACTAATGGAAAAGAATGGATACGGCTTATGAAATAACCCCACCGTTTCTGTGTATAATCATTATTTCCAGTTTGGCCTCCCTACATTAAATCGGTTTTAATCTTCCCTGCTAAACTGGCACAACGTTGACTTCAGCTTTTTGGTGTCCATTTGTTCTACCACATGACATCATGAGATGCCTGCCAATAACACAGAGATGCCTAAAAGCCTTGAAATTCTTGGCTTTGGAACTCCAGGTTTTCTGAGAACTGTTAATTTACTTTGGCTTAAATCCTAGATTTTGGCTCCACTTGAAAAAAGTATTTCTCACACAGTAATTAAACTTGTAGTGGACAACACCGAAGCAATAGGAGACAAGCTCCAAAAAGAGTATGTTGTCTAGTCATGTCTTTCTAAGGCTTCTCTTCTTGCAGCTATGAGAAGCAAGCAGTGAAAGAGCTGTGCACCAGTAATGCAGTTTAAGTTCTCATTAGACAATTATGGAAGAAGTAGCAGCATTTGTTAGACAAAACTTTATATATTATTAGAAAATTGAAGAAAGCCCATCTCTCAATTAAAAAAAAAGCTTAAATTCAGTCCATGTAAAATTCAGAACAAGCCATTCAACTTTACAGCAGCAAAATTACCTTTCCCAAAGCAGCACTTCATGGGGTCTTAGCAGCAATCTTTTGGTGGTGCAGAGCAGGAGAAAGAAGCCTCACCTCTCCCACCCGCACAAGGACTCTCCTTCAAAATATTATAAAACCGGGGGACAGCACAGAGGCAGTGTCTCGTCCCTCAAAACCATTGGGGATACGGGCCCTTGGCCCGCTCTTTCCCCAGAGCTTAAAGGGAATTTGGCAGCATTTCCCTGCACTGCTCAGGGAGCAGGAGAACAGAAGCGGCACAAGACTGTGAGTTCAAATACATTACAAAATAGTCTGCAAAAATAGCTGGGCCTTGTAAGAAATACACTTCTCCATGGAAACCACCAGACGCTCTGAATTCTGGCAGACTAGAGAAAACGGGTTTGTATTATTAAAGGAAATGTGTATGTATTTGGGCTTTTATAATTCTAACCTTCAGAAAGAGAGTGGCAATCGCTGGTCTCCAGAACAGGTCAGCTGAACTTCTTACATCCTTCCCTCTTGTGCCTCTCCTCGTCCAGCGACACCGTGACTCCCGGGGGACAGAAGGGGGGGTGGGAGGGGGATGTACTTTGCAGGTCTCTGCAGTGCTTTTAATTACAGATACAGAATGGAAAGAAGCAAGAAAAAAAGGCACCCTGGGGTTTTAAAACACCTGCCCGTACAAATAAGACACCTCCACATATTTAGATGTGGAATGAGGCAAAGCAACGCTCCCGTAATACATTAACGAACGTGACACATATATTTCAACATCTGTGTATTCCAAACCTCTCACATTCGAGCAAGCGCAAGATAAAGCCATTACTATTCTCTTCCTCACCCAAAACAGTTTCCACTTTGGATGCCAGGTGGGGAACTATAGATTAATTAACTCCCAACTGGCACTGATGGCATAATTATACTCGCCTGTCTCTGGATTTCACTATTTCCAGCTGAACTGCCACACCAGAAAGCAAGTCTTAACTACGAACCTCCACATCGCCGCTGTATCCCAACGAGGCGCTGACCTCTTACCTGCGGAGGCTGGCATACACAATTCAGAAGAAGTTAATAGAATATTTTTAAAGAAATAAAAGTGCTGCAGCCTCAAAATATGAAAGGGATGGGGTACAAAGTACATATAGGGAGCAACTATATTTTTGATATCTAATGGTTCTGCCTCAGGAAGCAAGAGCTGGCTAGCATCAAACTGTATAGAAAAAAGGATTATGGTTCACAAAGAAAAAAAAAAAAAGAATGCCATTTTGATTTAAAACCCAGCAAAGCATAGTGCAGATTTGTTATTTTAACTCACAGCGCTTAATTCCTCTAACGAGCCAGAATGCCATTAAGGATGAAAAATACTCTAAATACTTACGGTACAAGACATTAAAAGTAACCTCACTTTCCATCAATGGCTGTTCACCAAACAGGCCATTCTTTGCTTCTCAAAACCACCTTGCGCTTACACAATACATCTCGGCTACAAAAGATTTCAGCAGGGAAAAAAAAACAAAAAAGTGTAAATTCCTGTCTGAGAACCTCCACAGCATTTCCCAGTTTATGTAACTGCCAGCCAAAAGAGTCCAAACCCTCCTCGGGACTTCCCGACCAGGTCCCACCTGCATTTCTGTGATCCCGTACAGTGCCACGTATGCTGGTGCCACAGGTACCGTAGTCAAGTTTTTAAAATCAATTCTCACCATTTAATCCCCAGTCCTAGCAATCATCATCGTGGGTGAAATACGGAGTTTGCACAAAAAGAAAAAGATTTAGTTCTTCCTCAATTCAAGAAATTAAAGGATAATCCCCAATTATGCAGAATACTTTTGTAGTCTAGTATCTCAATTTCCCATTTTGCTTTTATAGTAGGGTTTTTGGCAGTTTTGTTGTGCGGTTTTTTTTTTAAGTGACTTGTGTCCAAGAGGATGTAGAAATTATGCAAAACTGACTGCTGCTCCCTATTTTAAAGAAGGTGTATGTTCAGTGTGCCTAGTTCAAAAGAAGCAACATGCAATGTGATCAACTAAAAATACATAAATATGTTTTTTCTGCATCAGTCCATTAAAAAAACAAAAAAAAACCCAAGCAGATATGGAAATGGTCTCTACAGTACCTGTAGCGTCATCGCAGCAGCATCACAGCGACACGTGACAGCAGTCAAACATGAGAAAAATGGAAAACAGGCCAAGGCACAAAATCTGTACTAAAATGTGGTGCTTTGGGGATGGGGAGCAGCAGCACTGCCAGAATTTGGGGAAGCACGTGCATGGTCCCACCCAGAGCAAGCTTCCTCCTGGGGATGCTCCCGGCAGCAGGGGCTGTGCGAAAGGCTTTCGGAGACAGCGCGGGACTGCCGGCCTCTGCGCCCGAGGAGCGATTCCTTCCAGCTGAATGCTTCTGCCGGGCTTGAAGCGGCAAAACCACAGCGCCGGGCATCACCCCACACCACACACAGAGCACCGCGGGCTGTGGAAAAAGCGTGGGGAAAAGGGACACCCGTGGCTGAAGTCCCACCAAAAGGCTTTTTTAAAGATTTTTTTCAGATCCGACGTTTGACTCAAATCTCCCTAACAAAGCTTTTGTGCTGTCGCAATCACTATTTGTTTTTTTATTCCCCTCCTTCCTCACGGTCTCATGTGAATGTCCTCCAGGAGCAGAAGGAAAAGCTTAGTTACCCTGGCAAGGCGCTGGGAACCCGGCAGCATGGAGACATTCACCTACTTAAAAGACTGTATGAGTTAGTGGTTATGGTGGTTAAAAATAAAAATCTAAATTATATTTTTTTAATGGGTGGCATTTTTTTTTTTTAATCTAAATGAGTCACTCTCTGCACAATTTCTTGAGGTCCCCAACCCCTGATAATATTCCTGAGAGTTGAAAGGGGGTTTGATGTCTGAGTGGGTTTATACTTGTTTAGATAAGCTAAGTCTAAAGGATAACACAGCTTTCTTCCCCTGTCCTTGCCTCCCATTCACATAAATGCCTTTTTCTTCTTTTTCAGCTGCAGTTCCTGAGCCACAAGACACAGACTGAGATGTGTGCCCTCCCACCCAGAGACAGGCCAAAGATTGGCCTTTTCAAGCCTTTTAATACGAACAATTCCAACATCAAATCATCAGACTTTAGGTACTCATTGTCCAAAGTTACCAAAGCGGAGACTTTCTCCAAGGCGTCTCTTCAACCACCTCACGCAACCACAAAGCAGCGTGGGCTTCGACTCCCAAAGATGACCACCCTGGCTCCTCCGCCACCAGGAGGAGAGCAGTTTGTCTCTTCCCAAGAGCAAAGCCCTGACCAGGCCTACATTTTGGAAGCTCTATTTAGCATACTTGAAGTCACTCTCGGTCAACGGAGACCTGAGCAGACATGCAAAGCCTGCTAGCAAAGGCTGTGCTTGTCCTGTACAACAGCAAGGCCATGGAGCGACACTTGCCCTGGGTTCAAGGCTATACAAGGACGGTTGGACAGCCAACCCAGCTTGGCTATCTCCATCCCGGGCAGCATGTAGCACAGATCTAACCAATGGAGTCCCTTTGATATTACATGCATTCACGAAGACCTGAGCAGAACTGGCACCCCAGTTGGGGCACACCAGAACTGGGGCTCAGTTTAAGCGGTTTTGGTTATATAAACATTGGCTAGCGGTAAAGCCCAGCAGATCGGCCATGCCCCCTCAGGTCTGCAGGCCCGGGACCAGGGAAAGGGGCACGGGCTGCGAACAAAGCTCTGGGCCAGTGGAGCCCACCACGGCCCCAGGTGGCACCCATGAGCTTGGCTGTTGTTACCAGGCCCTTAAACACACGGTTGAAAGTAAGGTGGCCTCTGAGCCTAACAAAAATCGATGATCCCTGCAGCGCACAGGCGTGAGGGAGCATGATAAATCCCAACTCCCAAAGACTTCACCACTCAACAAGTTGGTGACATTATCTTGATGCATTATCCAGCTTCTTCACCCAAAGGAGCACGCTCTACACTACAAAATTTTGCCCAGCTTTTCAACACCAGATCAGGGAAAAAACAAAACAAAACACAAAAACAAAACATTTCTTCCTACACAGAAGGACCTCCTGACTTAGCCATAGTGGTGCAAGCAGAAGCAGTGCGGCTCATGGGCTCTCCTCCAGCGGGACCCCCAGCACGAGCTGACACCCCTGCGGTCAGCACCCACCGGCCGCACGGCACCAATCCGGTCAGGGATCCCTGCATTACAGAGAGATCTGCAGAGATGGCACAAGGATACTAATTTTTGCTGGTTTCTGACAATCGTGTGTATGATAAGCAGAACTTACTGCACATCATCAATTAATGTTTTTTCTACTTGACAAAAGAATGTTGTGCTAAAGCTGACTTGCAACTGGGACTAAGACGAAACAGACGGACATGACTTTTTTCTTGCTTGAACAATCACTCCCAACTGCGTTTGAAACGTCACATTTTTGTTAGGTAAGCTCTAGACAAACACACTGGTAGATAAATAAATACACTGGTAATGGTTTACAAGCCACCTTTCGACAAGATTAATAATCCATTTATACAAGTTCCTCTGTGTGTCAAAAAATCCAATCCCTAACGCGCACATGTTATTCTTCAGGAAAAAGAAAGATCGCCTCCTGTCACACCCCATCTATCCCAACCCACTCCATTCCCCCCAAAAACATGATCTTCATCTGTCCACTCACTGGCTTTCCACAAAAATCCCATCTCCTCCACGCTTAATAAACACGGTATAGAAAAACTCATGAAAAAGATTTCTGCGAGAAACTCAGGAATGGTGCCAATGACAGAACAAAAAGTGTTCTGGTGAGAGATGCAATACAAAATGCCGCTTACTTTCTGTTATGAAACGATAGCTGTATTTCCTTAGGTGACATCTCTTGACGACAATCTCTGTGGCCATCACTTTCTCTTTCTAATCAACCCTCCCAAAAACCCAATCTCTGAAACTTTACATTAAATTACCCAAAGGGATGAAGCAAGGGCGTGTCAAATTATTAGGTTAAA
>NW_010534403.1:38004-40110 GCF_000687285.1 Phaethon lepturus | reverse complement strand
TTCCTCTTTCCATTTCCTTATCCTGTGCCTCAGATGCTGAGCCCAGAGCCCGCTGGAGCAGAAACCTGGCCACAGCACAACGACACTGTCAGTCCCGAAGGGTTTCTGGGCACCATCACAGCTCACACAACACGTCACCACGGATTTTCATGCATTTGTAAATTTTGGGGGTGCAGGCCACACTGTTTTGACTAATTCAGGCCGGATCGGCAGAACAGAGCAAGCATCTCAGTAAGATTTAGGTGTCTCAATCTGGCTCCTTTAAGAATGTCCCTAATGTCCCTATTAAAAAAAAAAAAAAAAAAAAAAAAAAAAAAAAAAAACCCCACTAAACCCACAAAACTACTTCTCAAGATTACCTTTCAAAGCAAAAATCCTGGTTTTATTTTTTCTGAATCCATTTAAAAAAATGTGTAAGGATTTTTATGACTCTCTTGATTTTTATAAAAGCCCTTCAGAAGGGAAAAAACTACTGACTACCCAGGAAAATAAAAATTTATACTAAAAAAAGAGCTGTCAAAAGCATTGACTAGTTAAAAAAACTTGCTAATTTCTTTAAATCACAGTAAGCTTAGATTTTGGGTGAAACCACAGCAGGTACATACCTTTAAGGCAAAAATGTAGTCCTCCTCTCGATGTCTTTAAAACAATCAGATAGAGGAGACAGAAGAAGAAAGAAAATTCAATGGTTTAAACTCATGGAGTTCGTTTCTGAACAGCTATGAATTAATATAAAAACAATATTTAAAGATGGAATTTGAAGAAAAAAGGGCTGACTGAGGACAAGCATATGACTACCCATTTGCAGCACACCAGAGCTTCACAGGTCAAAAGCAAAGAAAGATGTTTGCTTCTGACCCGTTTGCCTCCAACCTTTTGGAAGGCTGGAAGGGGCAAGATCATTTTGCATCATTTTTGTGTGTAAAGGCACCTCCAAATGCTTAATTATAAAGTTTAATCCTGAGCAAGAAAACTCATAAAAGATGCAGTTAAGCTTCTGCGTGGTTCCAGCTTGGATTGACGGAACAAAACCAACACCAAACACAGGGAAGAAACTTCACCACAGTCAACATGGAGCAAAACTCCGGCACAGCAAGCAGTTTCTCCATTGACTTGTGTTTTACCAACATAAAGTTCAGGTTTTTCTTTGTGTTTCTGGAAGGTCCCAGGAGGGTAGAAACTAACTGAAACAAAGCCCACCTTTCCGCATGGCTCTCCCAGGCATTGCACCAGTCACATCAAGATTTTTAGCATCTGAACACTTCATGCAAACTTACACCAACCCTTTCAAGAACCTCTACAGTCTCAAACAGTGGAAAAACACCGGGGAAGTACAAAGATCCACACAAATATGTGTGCTGGGGGCAGTGGGCACCGCTGCAGGCCGGGGTCGGGCTGCCCATGCTCCAGGACAGCCCCAACCTGGCTCAGCCACATGGCCTTGGAGCAGATGCTGGGTCAGGATGAGCTCCACGAAAGCTTCTCCAGGACCCATTCCCCTTCCACAGGAGGGGCATTTAAGCTGGGACGACACACACTCAATGGACTCATCTGCAGACAAACCACCCTTTGGGCTTTTATACCTTAGGAAGCTTTACAACTCATTTAAAGGCAACATCTTGGATTTTTTTATACTGTTTAGAGCTCCATTTTTGTAGGCTCACAGCATACAACAGTATCACAGCGCAAAGTCTACTGTGTCATGCGTATGAAAGGCTTGTCAGAATAGGTACACCGCTTCATCACCTGCCCATCCACACAAAACAAACACCATCCAGTTTGCTTCTTGCTGGGAGGAAGAGGTGAAACTCTTCAAAAACACATTTCAATAGTCGCCAGTATTCAGTCACGTGAGGGTTTAGCCACAGAGCCGGTAACTCACCTTTCACTGACCTGTATTTGCAAACTTGCACTGAAAACATTTTTTTCCTCATTTTAATTTAATTTAATTGAGAAGCAGGTGCCTGCTGCCATCCCGCAGGGCACATTTATATACTCATGCTGACGTTACAGAGGTTCCCTACCATTACTGCTTCACGAGCCAAATCCGGCTTGCCAGCCGCAGGGGCAGCCATCACCTCTCCCCAGCCTCTGCGGCAGAGTGAA
>NW_010534403.1:22722-37973 GCF_000687285.1 Phaethon lepturus | reverse complement strand
CTGAAGGAGACAAAGCTGGGCACGTGGGTCCCAACCCCAGCGGAGGGACGGATGGACGGACAGCCCAGTGGCCAAGACTTCCCCAGGGTAATCGTGCTGCTGTGGCTGCCCGGAGCAGGGCTGTGCTGCCGGGTGGTGGCCACGGGCTGCTGCGGTTCGGTTCAGCCGCAGTAACTGGTTCTCCTGACAACCTGTTCCCTTGCGGGAAGAATTCAAAGCGTTAGCCGATCATACATGATTTGCACATTTGCAATGTACAGAATGAAAACCACAACGGCCAAAACCACCTCAACAAAAAAACAACCTCACTGGGGATGACACACAATTCATACCGAGGAGAGAAAAAGAGGGCAGGGAGGAGGGGAGGGAAAGGACCAGAAACGGAAAGCTGGGGCGGCTCGGTTACCTGGGACATACACCCCTCTCCAGGTGATATGATCTACTATTTCCTCAGGGTAATACGATGTCAAATCCCAAAACCGCGTGAAGGATGCCCAGTTAAAAAGGTCTGCTTGGGAGATCAAGAGACCGCAGCATCTACCGAACATGGCCTGAGCCATATTCACATGCACAGCTCATCGATAAAAATAACGCCCAGCTCCTCAGCCGGGGCTTTTCATCTGTCGTCCGGATGCACGGTGGGACCCGGGAGGATGGCATCGTTAGCCCCACCTTACACTCTGCAAAGCTGAGATGGTAAGCTAATATGACTTGTTCAAAATTCATCCTTGCAGAGGAAAGGAGAGAGAACCAACAGGCCAGAGCTCTTTTTCACCATTTTATGCTCTGGGCTACACCCCTCGATGCCCAGAGGAAGGCACAGTTCACCAAAAGGACACACTGCCAGGAGCTCAGACCATTTTGCAGCCAATTTTTAATGGATTTAAAACCCTCTGAAGTCAAAGCAAATATTTCCCTTGAAAACAGGTAACTGCGTACTTTTTTCTTTTTTTTTTTCTAAAAGTATTAAAAGTCAGGAATATTCATCATCATTCTGTCCACTCCTTGGGAGGGTGGGTAGGTGTTCAGCACCAAAGGTATAATCAAGCGCTCAGATAGGCTTAGGAGCTTTAAAGCGAGACGTCTGCAATAAAAGCAATCACAGTCAAAAAACTACTAAGAAGAGCAGTAATGGGATTATCTGTCAACACAAACAAAAGGATAAATACAAGCAAAATCATCAGTCCCTGAAACCTAATTCTTGTGTATTTAATCTGAGACTATGGCAGGGAGATTAAAGAATAAAAAGTTATCGATTGTAAAATTCTTGCTTTAAACAAAGCATTTGTTTATAGTTTAAGCTGACCAGCGTACGAAGCGTATGGCAGCAGCTAATTTAACCACAGGCACCAAAGAAACTGCACTATCCCCATCGAGCGGCCGACCACAGGGGTAGAAGTCAGATGCTAGTGCTGAAGCTTGTTTTTCAGAGGGAAACTTCTCTCCCTTTGCCGCATTCAAGCGGCAGGGAAAAAAACCCCAACCACTAAATCACAACGTAGCTGAAGCCAAACACACAACTGTGTTCAAATCCCCCTTTCATTTTGCCAGCTTTACTTGTGTGAACAAGGCCAAAGCCCAAACACTCTCCTTTAGAGCCTGAGGACCAGGAAGCCAGCACAGCCCCGAAACTGCGATCTGCAAGAACCTCCGCTGCATCACGGGAACGCTGAAGCGACTGAACCTTGAACCACCTCTGCCGCCCGACGCTGCCCTGAACTCGGCATTTTAAAGCACAGCATCGCTCGTCTTTGCCTCTTCAAACCTGGCAGCCGCTGGACGTGGTGTTTGGCAAAAGAAGCACCTCTGGGCACGTGCACGTGCTGGAGGGCGAGCGGAGACAGGCGCGGGCGCGCGCACGCAACGCCGGAGCACAGGGAGGGAAGGCGGGCATGTTTTCATTCCTCCCGCTCTTTCACGGCAAACCTTGCCAGCTGCCCTCTTACCTTTCGTATGTTCGGCACAGCTGCCGCGGCTCAACCCAGATGAAAGGTTTGAAGCATGACACAGAAGCACCTACCCCACTTCCCCTTCCATCTAATTACCGGATTCACCTGAGCACACGTAGGAGGGCAGAGAGGGGCCCCAGGAGCATGAAGAGACTGTGACAGCTCCCAGTTAATTCCATGGGACCCAACTTCTGATCCAATTAAAACCCAGCATTCGGGGACCAGCAGAGCTGTTTTCACCGCTGCCGACCCCGTCTACCTGGATGACTGATGCCGAGAGCTCACCGCACCGTGCTCATTTCTTAGGGCCTCGTATGCTGCGATCAATGAAGAGATCCTCATTCACTTAATTGGATGGGATCAGGCCCTCGTTGCACAAAAAGCCCCGGCCATGCCTACAAAACCAGCAGCGCGGCCACTGGGGAGGCTGCCTCCGAGAGGGATGCCTGCCCGTGTCTCTCATAAACAGGAGACTTATTTATATAATAGACCAGAAGGCTCCATATGCATTTCTCATCTTCTTACGCAACCGTGCCCCTCCGCACAGGACTGAGGAGATTTTCTGCAAACAGTTCAGCTATCCACCTAATGCTTACTTAATGGAAGTGTTTTCAGAAAAACACTATAAGAATTTTCAAATAGAAACAATTAGCATTCACAGTAATTTGCATCTACTTTTCCCCATTTCTAAAGCAGCATGCTCTGCTTAAATATTAACCCCTGCTTGCTCGTCAAAGCCCAGTGCAGGGGAGTTAGCCACACAACTCCCATTAGAGACCACAGGAGCAATTCAATTCAACGGTGAAAAGATTACATGGCGATGCTTGAAACTTGGGGGGACTACCCTTTGTTTTTAAGCGTCCTGCGTGTCAGCAAAATGAGCGGCTTCCATCATGCCGCAGCTACGGAGCTATTTTCACCGGTACTCTTTTATTTCCTAATCCATTCTCCTGTACATCCACAAACCTTGGTCAGGGACTAGCTATGGGATTTGCAAGTGCAGTATTCACCAAATCGCTCCCCACGTCGCCTAAGGTGCCCTGAATGCGTGATGGGCTGAGACCAGAGCAGCCAAGCTCCTCCGGAGTCTGGAAGGAGCCAGTCCCTGGGATGGGGAGGGGGAAGGAGAGGTCTCATTAGCTGAAATTTTGATCCAGGCTCATTTTGAAAGCCAGGTGTCTCATGGGAATTTACATCTCAGAAATTACAGTAAACGCCTTTATGCCGAGAAGCCTGAGTTTTCCAAAACGTAAACCAGCACGTCCTACCATTGAGATTCTGCAAAATATCAGAACATGAATGTCTCGCTTGCTATGTGGATTGTATCTCTGAAGACACAACATGCCTTGTACTCATCACAAGGTAGTTTGTGGCCAAGTGGGTCGGCACCATTCCTATATCTACATCATGAAGGTGAGCAGATGGGGACAAGAGGAAGCACAGAGTAATTCCCGCGAAACAAGACTGTATTTGCAAAGGTGCCCAAGAGAGTTACGGCTCAGTCGACATGAGATGAGCATACTCTATGAGGCAAAGAAGAAAGTGAGCAGCTCCTTATTAAAACACAGCAATTTTTTTGCTGTCTAGCACAGCACTCCATGAAATAGCGGAGGGGTTTTTTTCCCCGTTTTCTAAAACCCTGAAGAATTCCATGAAAAGAAGTCCAAGCTTAAAGACTCCACATATGACGGCATCTAAGCAGAGACCACTTGTGCAATGCAGTGCTGTCCCCTGTGTACACGCACTGCTATTCAGTCTTTAAGAGATCACATACTTCTTTTCCTGCAGGACCCCTGCTTCCTTCAGCTCGCTGGTTTGATGGGAAGCAGCAAGCGATGCAAAACGGACAGGAAAAGTCTTGTCAATCTCTGCCTGACTCGGGACCAAGTTCTGTCGGCAGCGTCAGCAGGGCAGATTTGGATTTATACTCACGTTACTGAAATACCTGAGTTTTGTAAACAAGATGGCTGGCAGCGAGTAGACAGAAATATAAGGAGGATCTGGATCGTTCAGATGGTCTGCGTTATTTGTGATGAGCTCAGTGGCTAGGTACAAACAGCTAGCCATTTACTGAATGCAAACCGAACAGAAGGGACACACGTGATCAACAAAATATTGGGTTCTTTAAACAGTTACAATATAAACTGTACAACTTAAGGATTTCTAAGAGATCCTCTTTGCAAAACATATTATTTTATTGTAGGTGTTGAAGGGCTTTTTGGTTAAGAAGGCTTTTGTTTGCTTTTTAAGGATAAAGAAGTCCAGATAACATTATGTATTTCTAAATTACTGAAACGTGTCTGGCATCAGTAAGATGCGTAACGGACTGAACAACAAGAGGTCCCATGTCAACATCTCCTGAACAAGGCAAATGCAACAGGTCCGAGCTAGTGACAAATGAATTCCAGGGCAAGGGCTGTTGACAGCACACCAAAAGACCCCCCTTGCCTTCTGCTCCGTAAGATCATTTCCAAGCCTGCAGGCAAGTAGTAACTCCAGCAATCTCAAATGATGCAACTGCATAAGGGAGAGGATATATTTTATCATCATCCAAGCAGCTAACCACAGGAATTTAGCAACATATCCATATACGCACTCCTGCTGCAGAGGAGCCTGCAGAGCACAAACACTTCTTGTATATTTTGACTTGACTATTTCCTCCACACAGAAATAAATACAGTTAAAGATAAACCTCAGGAAATGGTACAACTAAATATCACACCTGCCTTTGCAAACACCTTTCTTTGCCTACTGCTTCGTACGAGTCTTATTCTATACATTTACTACAACGTCAGAAAGATGAGGGTACTAACTGTGTTTCTATTTTTCCACAGACAAAGCTCAGAACGAAGTTACCCTCTAAAAGCCATACCATGCTCTCCTTTTTATCCTGTGAGTTCAATTAAAGATCTGCTCAACCTGCCTACACACAAAATTCAGTAGCCTGTGGGACTCTGAAATGCGTTATAACCTGGTGTGGAACAGCTTACTGGATCATAACACTCCACTTCAACGTAAATGTTTAAAAACTATGCAAGAACTGAAAAGTAGATCCGCCTCCACCAGATTGGTTTGTACAGCGTACAAAGTTGCATCTTAAATGCTTCAAACGGCCACCGGCAACTACACGCAGCGCAACGCAGTGCCACCTCGCCAACGTCATCAGGGAGGTTGATGCACCAGCAATGAAATCGCAGAAAGCTCTTGCTGAACCCAGAAGACTGCCAGGCCCAGGGCGGGCTCCAGAATTAAATTCAGAGGGGAAGGATTTTTGTAAGAATAGAAAATTATTACTTCCCACAAAAGCTTCCTTTGGAAACTCGCTTCCAACCCTTTAAAATCAGCTGCTTCTAGTCGCTCTTTTCCGCCTGGTGCAAGGCTGGTGGCACCTCTCACACCAAGAGCTGACATATTCTCAAGTGCAGAAAACACAAAGGAAGCAGAGATCTTGTCCATTGCCTGGAGATAAAACACAAGTCTTCCCAAGCTTGCCTCCTTAGACTCCGGCTCACTGCAGCATGTAAGCACATTCTTAAAGCGATTGCTAAATAAATCACAAAATACATACATCCAGAATGATTTTCCTGCCTCCAAAGTTTTGGGAACAGGAAGATTCCTGGCAGCTAAAAGCACTTCCGAAACCATTTTTCAAATAACAATTTATCCTCATGATATTCCTTCAACTTATGCCTGAATTATTTACATCTTTTATGCAGATGAGAAGCTAGAAGGAAAGGCTAAGGAATACTTTTCTGGGAACCCAGTCACCTGCAGCAAGGCATTCAAGACTGCTGAAGCACCTCTAAAACTCGGGGCAGAAGAATCTGAACTGGATTAAATAATTAAATTTCAGGAGTTCCTATACAAGTATCTGTGGGAGTGCCTGAAGACCAAAGAGCAGCAGGACCCCACAATGCAAAGTTATAAGCAAAAAAGTAGTTTGCAGTCCTCATCAAAATAGCTTAGAGTCTAAATGGACATTAGGAGAGAAAAAGGTGTTTAGCAAACTGAAACAGCACCTCCAGTGAGCTGGCCAGAAATGACTATCTATTCATGTGATTTTATTGATGGGCACAGGTGGGAAGGTGAAGAATTAGCAAAGAAAAATGAAAAAATAAGGTACAAGGTAGAGGAAAAGGAAAAAAGGTCTGGAGTGAAGATGAGGAGAACAGAAAGAGGAATAGCCAGTGATCCCAGCTTCCTCCTCCTCATCACCTCCCCTGCCTGCCCCAGAACAAAGCAACACCCACTTTCTCCCCACATCCCAGAACGACCCTTTTTTTCCTTCTAAATCCGTGTGGACTGTGAATTCCCAAAGCACCCAGAGTGCCCTCAGTGCTTCACTAACGGTCGCGACGAGGACACTGTCAGCACCCGCACGTCCGTGGCTCGCGGTCTCCCGTTTGGGAAGCTGTCCACCCCCGGAGCAACAGTCCTCCACGGATCTGTGGGCTGGATGCTGGTGATGGATTAACTCTGTAAAGGATGAACTCAAAACCAATTTTCTTCTTCCTCTCTTTCTACAAGAGGTCTCAGCAAGGTAACTGCAGGCCTAAGAATATTTGGGGCTTTTTTGGGGTGTTCCTATTTATTGGGGGGGGGGAAAGGTGGGTTTACCCTCCTGCCTTAGCCTTGTTTTTAAGATCTGAACTAGGGAGAGCCAAGGCAACTAGTATCTGTGCTAATTTCGTAAGGACTGATTGCAAGGAAACAACAGTGCATTTTTTAAAGGTCAAAGCCTGTGCAGTCATACATTTTGCATGGGTGAAAGTCACTTCCGTGACAGAGCGAACAAAAGAGGGACAAGAAGGTAGAACAGCGGTGGTAAAATTTCAGCATCCCAGGTAAAAAGGAAAATTGCTACTCTCCGATTTGCATGTTTTTGGGAAGGTGGTTTTTAAAGGCAACTTTTATATTTTCACAGATTAATAACTAATTTTCTTTTTTAATATACTTTGTTTAGAAAAATCTCCTGAAACCATATTCTAGATGTCAATTATTGTATCAGCAACAATGGAAAATAAAGGCTTAGGCAAAAATACATACTGAAAACATCACCTTTTTCGATTGGTTGAAGTCATTTACTCTAGTAACACTGTCATGCTGAGAAAATGATCTTTTGTCTATAACTGCTACATAGCTATTAAGCATTTTAGCATATAAGTATGATATTTTTCTTCTTTAGTGTGTAGCTCTGCTTAGGCAGAAACAGGGGAGGGGGGATAAAAATCGGCATTTAAGCTTGGATAGGAAGTTCAGAAAACAAACACACAGTCAACAATGAGACGGTGTTTACACTGCAGAGAGAGAGAGAATTAAAAAAGAATTTAAGTAGAAGCACAAATGGCTGCCCCATTACAAAATCCATCATAATGCCACAACTACGGCACGTACCTTGAGTCACTCGCCAAATAAAAAGTACTACTTATTATAACACGAAACAAGAATTTGGCCCAGCAATCCCATACCTGGGGGTGCTGATGAAGTAACAGGTATCAAAGCATGGACTTCTTAATTTACAAATTGTCCTTATCAAGCAGAACAACTCTGTGCGTGTTTTTTCTTTAAAAAATAATCTAAAAAAACCTTGAAGAATCTGAACAAAAAGGAAGTTCAAGTGGACGCCCACAGCTCAGCAGCCAAAGCAGGAGAGGGAGAAGGGAAGGGAGGAGGAGCAAGAACATCCTTTCCTTTACTATTCGAAGGTGTAAAGACTTTTCCATCGCGACAGATTTTTTTAAGAAGCTATCACACATTCATAACACTAATTGATTTTCATAGAGAAGAGAGCAGATGAGGTCTCTTTGGGAACTGCCTGCTACATTTCTGCTTGAAAGGAGATCACTGCTGGTGTGCCTCAGCTCCTTCATAAAAAATTTAATTAACAATATCTCCAAGAACGAACCCACAGTTAGGTCTCCAGCTATCATGTGACTACCAGCACTCCGATGCACCATGGCAAATTAAACCTAAGCAAACGATACCTGTCGCGCGTCGAGCAGCCGGCACGTTATCATCTGGGCAGAGTCTCGGGGAGGAGCAGGGATGTGATGGGAAGCAGGAGAGCACACAAAGGGACCGCGAGATGCCTGCATCCAGCCTGGCAGCGACAACTTGCTTTCCCCGCTGCCACTTTTGATGGCTACACGTTTCTATCTGCGATCCGGTGATGACGTCAGAAAGCAAAAACGCTTAACAAACCACGATTCCAGCTGATGAGCTGCACTTATCTACATTTCAGGAACAGTGGAAACTGCGCGCAGGAGCCCTTTGCTCTCGGATACAGAGGGACGACTGTGTGAACGGAGGCTCGCGGGAGAGGCACTGCACCGTCATCCCCGAACGGCACCAGGAATAGAAAGCCACCATGTGCCGGTCTGGAAGTCCCATCTGGCACAGCAATGGAGGAGAGGAGACAAGACTGGATTTCTCTTCTCTTCATCACCACTGCCACCCTCGCTGCCTTACCCTGTAGGAGCTCTCATCCTCGGAGGATTTGTTCCTTCGACAAACTGAAAGCAGGGGGGAAGAAATCTGAAAATAGCAAGAAGTCCAACACTAGAAACAGATTACCAAAATCACTTGTTTCTGCATATGGACTCCAGGCTTGCATGCAGTGCAAGGAAGCACATGTCCTAAAATTCTCCCAACTGCACAGTAATTAGTGCTGATTTACAAGATGGGCAGTGCTGTATTTTTAGCCCCTGTTTTGCTATTTGCTACCCTTTAAAAACTTTTACCATCGCAGGCGCGATACCAATACGCTTGATTTATTATCTATAATGTGAAAATTGAAAAGGTTAATCACCATTATTAGTCAGTGAAAATGAGGCAAGATTATCACTTGAACGCCGAAGCTGACGCTGGGAGCAGCGTCAAGGGAGGAAGGGCGGGCACGCTCGGGCGCCGTCGGCATTCGACCTGCCCAAACCGCTGGCCCTTTGGCCACAGCAGCACAGCCGCCGTCCACAGGAAGGCTAGAGAGTGCAAAGCACCTCCACCAAACAAAGCTTATGCCAAAACCACAAAACAGGCTTTTAAAAAGTACTACTCCGTACAGCCTCAGAAGTATTAGCGAGGTGCTCCCGAGTTATTTGTTATGGCAATCTTTAGTTATTTAATTAGCTTTAGTTTTGCACGCCTGACAAAATTCAGTTGGCGATGCTGTGCCAAGGGCCACAAACCTGGCAGAGGTGGGTCTGCCAAGGGGAGGGTTTTGGAAGTGCAGTTACACAAGGACGGCAGAGCAGACACCCCTTACGCACCCCGTCACACCTGCGTGACCTGGACAAGTGCCGTCCCGTGCGCGCGTCGCCCCATCCACATCTGCAGCGCTTCCCGGAATTTCAACCGGAGGTTACGCTCTTCAGCCTCAGTTTTTTAGCTGTAGCAACGGCTTTGATTCACCTTAGAGAGAACTGCATTTCAGTCTCGGGTAAATTCATCCTTAAGAATGAGCTGCAGACTCCAGCAATGCTAAAGCTCTTTTGAAAGGAAGGCCGGGGGAGGGAAAAGAACATTACAAATATACTAACTATCTACCTAGCTTGTCTCCACGACAGTTGGCAGCATTATCTTTTTCTTCAGTAGTTCAAAAAAAAAACCCACCACCTCTAAGGGAATGCAAGAAGATCTATTTTTATATACGTTGCGTTAACATAAACACCGTAGCCTTATTCAAAAAGCCCTGTCAAACCAGCAATCTGGAAAAGAAGAGCTCCTGAGCACCCTGCTGCACTATTGCCTGTTCTGTAACCGCCACCAAAGGGGCAAAAATCACCACCATCAGGGTGTCAGCACCAATGAAAAGGACTTGTTTAGCTTGACGCACCTGCCACAAATTTAGATGTGAAAAATCCCACAGGTTCCAACAATTCTGGAATATGCAAATATTATCTTGGAATAACAAACAGTAAAAGACATTTGCAGAAATAAAAAAAACTGAGAAGAGATGACAAGAAGTTATCAAGTATTTGAAAATTAGACCAAGACAGGAAGGTCAAAAAATACTATTAAACCATAGCATTTAATTGCTGCGATAGATGTACCATCAACAAGATACTCAAGGACACTCGTTGCATTTCCATACAATTACAAACTTGCTTACCCTTGTTTTGGAGGTCTGTTCTAATCTGAAACACAGGGTCGAAAAACCAAAGCCCTGGATCTACTTTGGGATCTACTTTGCACTACTTTCCATAACAAAAAAAAGTGTTAATAATACACAGGTTTTAATGCTTTATGTAAAAACAAAAATGAGATTATGCTGTGCAGTTGTTGATCACTGATCCCATATCTGTTTGTAGGGTGGGAGACACTTTATGAAGTGACTTCAAACAACAAAAAACCAAAACCCAAGTGTTCATAAACATGTCTATTGACTATTTTCAAGGTACAGGAACATTTAAAAAAAAAAACCTGTTTATCATGCAGACTATATGGCATTTTATGCTCTGAAGAACCGGCTTTAATTTCACCATTTTCATGTAATCAACACTGTCTTGACCTGTATTTACGTTAGTCATTAAAATGTGAGTTCTGTGTAACAAGCAACTGTAGCAACTATTTTTCTGTCTATTTATTTATTAAGTATAGCAGTGCAGTGGTAAGGAAGACATGCAAATACAACATGAATTATTTATGCTCAGTGCAATACCTCCAAGAAGAAAAAAACTAAAAATGAAACTTTGTTTTGAGAGGTACAGGGAAGGCAGAGGTGAGCGAGTAAAATACTGCTCAGAATCAGACAGGTAGTGCTAGTGATGGGGTAAAAAAAAATCCTCCAACGCATGCAGAAAGGGCAGAGTTTGGTCTGCACGTAATTCATCATCCGAGAGGCTTGTCATTCAAAATGTGGGTAAAAGCTTAGCAAAGATAACATAATGTCATTCCCAAAAGGCCACACGACCAATAATTAAAAGTGGTATCAGGTATTTTCCCTCTGTCTTGCTCTGGGGAAAAAAAAAATTGCAACAAAAAACCACAACAAAAAATCCAAACAAAAAACCCCCAAACATCCACACACACAAAACAAACCAGGGGAAAAAAACCCTGCAGCATAAAAAAACAACCACAACACCGGGTGGGGGGCGAACCATATGTTTTCATGCAATGCTCCGGGATGGAAATTCAGCGGTTAAAGAGTTAAGAGACGCTCTAAAAGTATCTCACCCTGATATGCTGAGAATTTGCTGGGATCTCGGGGAGAAACGGGTGATTCTTGCATACCATATGTTCTGCAAACACTTGCAACAACACAGAGGGGAGCCGGGGATGGAAATCCACCTTGGCTGCCGAATTTCCCCGCTTTCTCTAAAGCGATGGAGTCCAACGGACGAAACTGGTGTAAATCCAGCAAACCTCACCCCAGCGTCACCTGAGCCCCACCAGCAGCGAAGGCAGAGGTGGGGAGGAGAACGGGGCAGGCTGGGGGGACCCAGGGCTCTCCCCAGGCCGTGCCACCCATCCCAGCACCCCACTGCCAGAGCGTTTTTTCCGTAAGAAGCCTTTGTTCTCCACTGCAGCTATGTGGGAAAAAAAAAAAAAAAATCTATACAAAATAGGAAAAACTCCTGGAATGGACTTGTACTGATACCTTCACAAAAATAGCCTGGAAAAATACTGAGAAAAGATCATCAGAGTTCTTGTATTGCTTATTTTAAATGCTACTCGCAACACTGGGAGGTAAAAAAGCATTCTGACAAACAACGAACTTTGAAGGTGGTGACATCCCTTCGCAAACAGTACCTGCTGCCAACAACTAGCCACACATTTCTTTTCTTCTTCTTTACCATACCTACATTTTTAAGAAACACTCCTTTTAATGAGAGCGAGAAGACATGAAGCGGGAGGCCACAGGACTGCCACATGCACAGGAGGTAAATGGTGCATTTTGTTCATCAGAAAGACAATTCATTCAAAACAACCAAAAAAACCCCACCAAAAACCAAAAACTGCCCAAAACCCAACCCACCATAGCACCCAAAACCAAACCAAAAGCAAGCAAACAAAACAACTCCCAAATCCTTCTCCCACTTCTCCCCCAACTTTCAGAAAGTAATGGGGAGGTGGAGAGGGAAGGAGGACAGGAACATAGTAAGCTCCAGCTCCAAATTCAACCTCGAGCTGTACTTCTCAGCCAGAGTAACCCATGCTGAAATCATCAGCTGAGAATTAATTACCAGCATTTCAAACATTTTTTGATAACTTCAGATACAAAAATTCTATAATGCGTTTCTCGCAGACGTATACAGAAATATGGAAAACGTGAAAGCAAACATCCACTTGAATGTCAAAACGTTCATTCCAGGGTGCTCAAAGTGCTTTTCATGCTAAATTATCACATACAAATATAGGCAATATGACATTTTTTGAGGTGAAAGAGCTGGGGGGAGTTGGGAAAGGTTGGTTACTTACAATTGGGCTTTTCTTCCCAAATTTGATGCATTTGATTTTTAGCGCTAACATATCCTCCGAGATGAGTCTCTACAGTTAATGTCTCAATATGCTGCATACTCAGTACAAAACGAATTAAGAGATTACACGCTGAAGGTCATATAAATATCTACAAGGACTGGAAAGAATTTTACAGTGGGAAAGAAAAAGCCTAAACCTAAAAGAAAATAAAATGCACCACTGGAATATTGCTGCTGAAGAGTGAACTGATGCCCTACAAGAGCTACGTTAATTTTGGATACCATGCCCTGCCAAATACCCATCGCAGCCTAAACATCATCATCCCCAGCTGCAAATCAACGTGCCAAAAGGGTTCCTTTGAACTATTACCTACGAAGTACTCGTGTGTGCTCACACACACGGCAACATAAAGTGCAAAAGATGGGAAGTTTGTAAGTTAAGGGCATTCCCAAGCAAACCAGCTGGTTTTGGCTACCGTTTGGAAAATTGCGCTCGGAGAGGAGGGAGAACAGCCTGAGAACATCCCCCCGACGCCGAACCGCAGTCCTGAGCGGCTGCAGCATTTCATGGAGACAAAGATAGTGGACGCTAAATGCCAGAACGCAGAACGTAACAGAGAGATAATACATGCACACAGCATGCACTCCACACTCGAACTGTTTATCAGATTGTAACAGCACTGCGGCATCCAGAGCGTGGATGTGCTGTTTTGTTCACATTTTAATGTGCCATCTTGCAGTAGATGCTTGCACAGCAGAGTAAATACAATCTCTATATATACCCTGCGTGGGCGTCAGGGGTTATTTCTGACTGTCTTCATTATCCTTCATTGCCAATTTAAATGTAAAAAAATAAAACCCTCAACAATTCTCAAAGTGATTTCAGTTTGATTTTTATAATTATTTCCAGAACCTTTTCATTATGCAATTTCAAATACTTATTGAAAGCTCTCTCTCTTACAAAGTTATCCTTGATGCAAGTCAAGCAAACCAGACAAGCTAAACCTTCTCCCCCCTCCCTCCTCACTAATAAACACAGACGTGAATAACATTCACAATGTTTAGCCCCGAGAGCAGTTTAACAATAACGCTGTATCTTGCTTTATAGGGAGGGAGCTAAAAAAGAAACTCAAAGGCTAATAGGTACAAATATTGTGCTTCAGTTGTAATAAGTAAGTAGTGCTGAACTGTAGAAAGGTAACTGATAGCAGCAATCTGAAAGATGCGGGTTCTGGTAACCCTCAAGCTAAAGCCGATTAGGTTTTGTTACATAGGTCCTTTGTGTATTTTTGTGCTGCTGTACCAGTTAAATTGACCTCTACAGGCATGTGTGTTGCTTTTATCATTTAATGGCTTCACATTTTAAAGCCAACTTAGGCTCGCAAAAACAAATAAATAAAAAATTCCCCCTCCAGCCTGGCGTATGTGTTAAACCCACCTGTGGAAAGGGAGATCTCTGCACGTGAACACCAAGCAATTAGCACGATGGCAGGAGGACGCGTGAGCTGTCAGGCGGGGTGCTGGGGCTCAAAAATGGCATTACGGTTACACACGCCGGGCAGAAATGCCAGGCCACAGCCAGTCCAGCTGCCCCACCGAACCACGCTTCGTAAGGCAAGGGCTCGTTGCCTTCCCCACCCTGCAGCGGTCAATAATGAATGTTTTGGAGGGGACGCAGAACTTGGAAAACACAACAACGACGCCACACGAAGCTCAACACAAGGAACAATTTCTTCCCAGAGTCTCCTTATTTTTGACAATTGCCTTCCTGTAATCAGCTCTACTACAAAGAGAAACCAGCAACTATAAAGTCCTTTGTAAATCCAGCCACTTCATTTTGATTCACCCATTCCAGCAGAGCAACCGAGCCCAGAGTTGGTCCGTATTTCCTCTCCGCAGTGACACTGCAACCTGCCGGCCCACTCCTCTTCTTAAAAAAAAGCAGAGACCTGAGCAGTTTATTTTACAACAGGTCTTTTGCATTCGAGGATGCGAAGGAGCCCAACCAGCACGTCCACACAAAACAAGGCCCCCTCGGCTGGAACGGGGTGCGTCTGCCACCAAAAATAGGCTCAAAAAAAGGAGACGAGAGATGGGAAAACCTGGTTTGAAATTTTCTTGTGTTGAAACACCTGTATTTGCCCACTTAGAACAGCCAGACCTTCAGGAAACGTCATCGCGTGGCTAAAGGGAAGTTTTAGCCAAGTTCTAAACATATATACTTTTCTGGAGCTGCGGGGAAGCACAACTGGTCAGTTTGGCTACAGGCCACAAAACATAATTTCTTATGTGAAGTATGTTTAAACACGTTAACTACAATTGCTAATTAGGAGTGCCCAGCCCCGTAAATAGGCAGGAATTCAACAGGTTAGCCGCTCGGGCACAGGCAAAATGCCAGAGATGATTCCCAAGGGAATAAACACCTCTTCAGAAAGAGAATTCAGAAATTAAAATCTAATTAATAGGTATACAACGTTAAATTGCAATCGGGCACTGATAAGGAAGGGGGGCAAAACAGTGCATTTCTAGAAGATGCAGCACATCAAAAAAAGATAGTTGGGGTACTGTAGAAAGAAAAGCAGGAGGAATCTGTTCACAGAGTAACAGCCCGTCTCCCGCCTGCGGGAGATTCAGGGGTCAGTGGAAAATGAACTTCCACTGGAGACACCAGAAAGCCACTAGCTGAAACCACCAGAAAACTTCACAGACACTGCTGAGCAGTAACAAACCTTCAAGATATTAAAATAAAAGAATAGTGTATTAAGTGATGTGGTAAATGCAATTTGTCATTTAGCACTGTGAATCTATGGATTTTAATGACAGGGTCTCATTTACATTTAACAATCAGTGTACTAGAACATTTCTTGGAAACTGGGGATATTTTCTT
>NW_010534403.1:0-22691 GCF_000687285.1 Phaethon lepturus | reverse complement strand
GGAATATACAGAAATTTCTTCCTGATTAACAATTGAGTAAGAGTTCTGCCCCAAAATCTCAGTCCCTTGGTTTCTCTCTGGAGCTGGATGAATATCAACATACGAAACTGCAATCCTGACAAGAATGCTCTCCAAAATTCAGCTGTTTGTAATAATTACGTATTTAACAATTCTTCTGCAATAACAACATTATAAAGCACCTTGCATTTTATTGTTCACTTATACCACATATCTGCTTTAAAAAACGTTAGCAACGTATCCTGTTCTTAATGATGCATTTTGGATGTGACTTTCAAAAGCACTTACAGCAACTTAGGAGCATAAATCCCACTGATACTAGATGGTATTTGTGCCCTTAACGCCTGTAGCCATTACTGAAAATCTCATTCTTTTCCAGAGCTTTGGAGTTATTCCAGAGGTCGTACACGTAGAAAGAAATGGCAAGTGTCACAAGAGATTTTATATTTTACAGAAATGCTGTGCAGCTTTAGGACAGACATCAAGAATACTGAATACATGTACTTAGAACTGTAATGGGGAGTTTAGAAAGAAGGGAAAGGCTTGAGTCAAATGTAGCCACGGAATTTGGGGATATGGTTGATCTCTGTTGCATCCAAGCTGGCAAAAGTATGACTCTCATTCTTTTTCATTCCACTGGCTCAGAGGGCAAGCTGCAATGTAACCATGTGTTTCCCAAAAATACCACTGACCACTACAGGCCGGAAATCTTGTCTTCCACTTTCGACAAGAATAATCAAAACTTTAGGCCTTAGTTACAGCTAAATTAAACTGTTAAACAGTTTAACTAGGCCATTTAAAATGCCTATTTTTTGGCAAGCTCTAATTAGCTTTCATCAAGTAAAGGAAACCCCAGCCTTTGTTAAGGACCACTTCATTTACTCCAAGACACTCCTGCCATCCTCGGCTCAAGCACCAGCTGAGTTTCCCGGGTGCTTCCCGTGGACATGCCCGTGGACAGCAGGTTGGCCACGTCACCCACTCCCACTGAGCACAATCACAGATGGGAGAGCCACAAAGCTGCCAGGAGCCCCCAGTGAATGTTAGTTGCACTGATCACTGGAGCTCAGAAGTTGGCACGCAACTGCAGAAAATTTTAAGGAAGTTGTAAGTGTACGTGCAGTTTTAAATGGACCAGACAAACCAGTCTGCAGTGGCTCCTGCAGCTGCTACTGGTTCAGGTTTTCTCAGATCATGGAAACTACAATAAACAAAATCACTTCAACACTAATTCATGGATGAACATCCACCAGGTCCTATTCCGAGCAACAGGTTAACCTCTGAGCAGCTGTACAGGGAACCTGGTTGAATTGCGTGGTTTGTTATGAGCACACGAGGTTTTTTTCTGCTAGATTAACTAACCTCTGCAGCCTGATTCTCATCACCCTCACTGACATCCTTGGGAGCTGAGCACCTACGGCACCTTTACACAACTGGGCCATTAGCTTCCTTCTCTCAGTTTTACCTTCTGTGAAAAAAGGATTAAAACATTTGTTAACGAACATCACTAGTACGTAACAGGGCCACAGCCGTTGCTTTTGCAGAGAAGCTGGCTAAAATTGATGGATACCAAGAGCATGTAGCACTTGTACACAATTACACAAACGTGATGTTTCTGTGTTAAATTTCTACATATTGCAAAAAGAATTTCTATGAAGCAAAGTGCAGGGGAGTTTGCCCGTGACAGACTCGGAAGTTGTATTGCTATTTTGTCATTAACTGAGAAGCAAGAGTAAACTAGAAACTTTCCAGAGAATACAAAGAAAAACTTATGCTTCAAACATCTGCTTATAAATTGCTTACAATCAAGGAGTTTACAAAGCCTTATCTTTTTATTCCCTCCTCTCCTCTTCCATAACATCACTTTCGGCTTGCTAATTTCATTTCTTGAACATTTGTGTGCACTTACTGGTTTGACTGCATTATTTGCTTAAACCAACGACAAACTCCGGGTAGCAGTATAATGAAAGAGCCAGACCGTAATGAATTTTATGGTATGCCAACATTCCAGGCTACCGTATTCTGTAAAAAGGGTATTGCAAGCACTAGCAGAGTCCTGCAAGAGCTCTGTGCGAATGACTTCACTCAGCTCCTCAGCCCCAGTGGCTGCCAGCACGTGGCCGCTTCCAGCGCCTCGCCAGCTCATGCATCCCTGCTCCCTGTTACCATCTGCAGTTTGAGACACAGCCTCCCTGCCAGAAACGCAAAGGATACAAGGCAAGGGAAGCCAGGGAGACAAATCAAACAGACAGGCAATGCCCAAGCTTTCCTGCCAGGGCCATTACAGGCCAGCGTGATCATCCAACCCCGAACAGACACCCAAGCTCTTCCGCTAATGGGACAAACGTTTGAGCCGGACCTGACTTTACCAAGCTGGGCAAGGACCCTTTGATAATCACAACCACTAGCTAGCACTGCTGCTTGTGCAACACTTGACTTGCCAGGTGCCTAAACCTAACGCCATGGTACTCAAGAGACACTATGCCCAAGAGCCTAAACCTAACGCCATGGTACTCAAGACACACCATCGCCAAAGAGCATCCCAGACTAGAGCTGTATTTCTTGGTGATGGCAGCGTGATGTCCCCTGCATCTCCAGCTCTCCCTTCAGGCACAGCCCACCATTCAAAATTTTTTTGCTGGACCACCTTTCTTGCCCGGGAGAGATGGAAAGAAGAAAGGAACAACAGTACAGCTGCAGAAGGTGAGTGGTCATTCCTCCTGCCCCGGCGCAAATGTTAGCTGCAAGCTCACAGCAGGCCTTCGAGTCCCAGGGCTGCACTCTCTCCCAGAAATCCAGCATGTGCTCCCAAACCCTGACCTCCTGTGTCAAATGCATGCAGCTGGCAAGCAACTTCTAACTCTCGATTAGAATTGCTGATCCGGTATTAAACGAGCTGTGTATCATTTCCATACGCCCTTGATTCCTTCTCTTACAGTCATGTTCCTGGACATACTTCAGATACATTTCGAGACTCTCCCAAGAGAACGCACCTGAGCTGTCGAATCAAGACCTTGAATAGACTCGCTGCAAATACACTGTTCAACCCACTTAATCCTTAATTAGGGTTTCATTTTTTAATGTAAGGCTTCAATAATCAGCTCAGTAGAAACTGTAAAAACAGATGCCAAGTCACCAAAGACTTTTTCCACATGCAACTCTACCGATATGGCTACACCATTACTACACTGCTTTTGCAGTCCCGTCATCCTACCTACCACTGCGTGCAGGTGCGGTTGCACCAGTTTGACAACAGCTGTACAAATACAGCCTGTTCTTGTGCAACAGGTAACTGCGTACCCTTTGTTAACTCAATTGCACTATTCACTGCAACCAGAAGGCAGTGGAGGAGGAGCCACCCTTCATCAAAATACTCATCATGAAACCATGAAACTTGTATGCGAAGCCAACTACCTACAGAAAAGGTAACCGATGCCTGCTTTGAGCTAGAAAAATAATCGTATCTCCTTAGTGTCTCATATTGTCTCAAATCTGGTATTTTTATGCAGGAGAGACCCAAGAGCAATCTACCCCTCGGAGCACTGTTGTGGGAGGTAACGGGGAACCGCAGAAGAGAACTGGTTCAAGCAGGGTTCTCCCAGCTTTGCAGTCAGACCCACAAACAAGGTCTTTATTGTTTTCATAATATATACTGTTTACACACACAGCTTCATAGAACTCACCAGTAACAGCTCATCTCCATAATTAATTGAGGCAGGTGAAAACCAGCATAAGGATTAAATAGATGTTTCATCAGCTTAAACTCATTCAAAGGTGCCTTCAGCAAGCCGCTACACCTTCCACATGCTGCTGCTGCCCTTGTCTGCAAAGCTGCTGCCACGGGGAGGAGAGAGCACTTTGCAGTTTGGCACTTCCAGTTTGTTCTCTGTATTTGTCTGCACACAGACAAAACATCCACTGGTAGGAATTAGCAAAGGTTTGAGTTTCAGCTTTAAATAGTAATTTGAAAAACTCTCCTACAGCATTTTGACTTAGTAAAAGCCAAACGTAAAACTTTTTAGATACGAAACACGTACAACCACCAGGAAAAACAACAAAAAAAAAGTCACTACTTAGGACTAAATCCTCTAGATCACCTAATTACACTATTTAATACCTTGCATGTGTGTTTCCTGCTCCAACAGGAGCCTGCCAGCAGTCCAAAAGCAACTTCAACCAAAGTCGGTCAGTGGATTGCTGACCTCTTCCCACACCTTCGGTCACCAGCACGGGGGGTCCTGCCGCTGACTGCCCAACTAAGGGGGCTGAATTGATTTCAAAGGAGCTGAACCATGGATTTTGAGAAGTAACTAAAGTCATGACAGAAGAGATCTTTCCAAAGAAAGGTTTTAGTGTGCAGTGAAGCTTTCCCCATCAACTGTTAAAGTCATTCCTGTAAGTGTACACTGTACACAAATCACACAAATAATGTCTATTTCCAAGGTGCATTCATCCTCCATTTCTGCATTTCTTTTCACACTGTATGTTTCCTTTGTATTTATAAAGCAGATTTGAAATTGAAAGAAAATCAAAATATTACATTATAAAGCACCAGCTCTACTAATTTACAATGGACTAACAATGAAGATGGAAACATTCATTTTATTCCTTTCAAATCACAGAGCATAAGAGAGTTCAACTTAACATTAAATGATGTAATTGGCTTGTCCTCTGCCTGCCTTTTTTCCCCAGAACTACAACGTACTACAACCACGTACTACATGGAAACAATCCATGCAGCTTTAAAAACAATAAAGACCACTTCCAAATGTGCTGTTCTGGTTTCATCACACTTGTACCTCACTAGCAGTCACTTCTGTAACAAATCCAAACCTGCCGAGACCTTCCCTTAAATTCTGGAGGAATCAGACTCCTAAAGATGGGTGGGCGCTCATATTGACTGTTCCTGAAGCATGTCTCAAAAGTGATGATTTTAATGACATTATTTACTACTAACAACGCTATAATCTGTAAAAGCATGAGTTTATGTGTAATGTTTATCTGCAGTAATGTTTATGTGACAATAATTTTGTGGACCGCGGGTTTACGGAGCAGGAAAACCTAGTCACCAACCTATACGGAACTCCCATCAAGTGGCTGGCAGTGGTACCGCTGCTGAGCCACTCTCACTCCTCCAACTCACCCACCTGAAAATTGAAGTCTCCTCCTCCTCATTTACCTTTAGGTCTTATTTTTTTAATGTTACTTAAACTTCAATCATCTTACATGTATTATTCTGAAATCCCTTTCCACTGAGCGTCCATGAAGTTGCCACTATAACCCTACTGTTGTCTTAATTATGACTTCTTTAAGGTTATACCAGTTACTCTCAGCCTGCAAAGGAGAACTGGAAAACAAACTGAACCTCAGTTTCTGTTCAATTCCAGTGAGAAGCCTGTTTTCTGTTCTTGCAAAAGAGAAACTAATATTGGATAGTCCTGGGTATTTAAGGCCACCATGTTCTCTAGGTAAATTAAAAAATAATTAAATCCAGGGTTTTGAAAGGACAGCAAGAACTGTATAGGAGATTTTGTTAACCTTAAATAAAAAACCTGAACAGGAGTATTGGAAACACATAGTGAAATAGTGAAAGAAATCGTAAAAAATCATGCACCTAGCAAACTTCAAATAGTTTCTCTTTCCTGCACACATTTCAGGAAAAACAAGGTTACCTTTGTTAAAATGAGCCTACTGCACTGCTGTTACACCCAGCTGTAGCAGCACACACAAACACCATGACTACCTTGAGCTTTTGTATTCTTCATAACCAAACCCCGTCCAAAAACAAACTCAGAAAGAATCTGCGTGAACTACTAAAACCTCAATCTTTTTGTTCCACACAACTTATCCTGGACTCAGCAAATATAAATGTATACACAAAAATATTTTCGAATATAGAAAATACTCTTTTTTTCCCCCCTTAATGAGCATAAATTCAAGACCGCCTGTTAAACAGCGTTACCCAAGCCAGTCAAATGCTTTCTTTGGACCATGAATAAGACAAAGTCTTGCTCCTCTTGCAAAACACGTTCAGTCCAGCGCACCTAAAGATTATACGAAGGTTACTGTCACATCACCAAGGCTGATGGACATTTTTGTATGCACTCACAGATTACAGTTGCCTCTATTACTGTAGTACCTACTACAATCCATTTAAATGATACATAGGTCCACAAACATCTGGATTTGCTTTTTGATCTATTTACTAGCATGTTAGCAGCTTTGATGCATGCTTTCCAGAAGCATACTTTTAAAAATACAGGAATTACACCTTGTTCTTACTTAAAAGTTTCTAAAATATTTGGCTAGACAGATATCCAATTCCAGACTTTAAACTGCCTGATAGACCTTGACAACAGGGCTGCCTTTTATGCATTACCTTGCAATGCAATAAATTTTGCTTGAAACATCTTCACCTGTGCACCAAGATGTGTATGTTGCAATAAAGAACATCTGACATGAAAATAAAAAAAAAAAAACAAATTAAAAAAGCCCAATAAATTTAATAAATTAGTTGCTCAGAGAACAACTGTCTTATGACCTGGAAAACGCACTTTCTATGACAGACTCGAGGAGATAATCTTATTTTAGTTTATTGAAAGGTAATTTAAGTGAGGAATAATTATGAAGTACAACTATACAGGCAGCACATAAATTTAGGACCAGAGACAAAGGTATGAGAACTGATAGCCATAGTCCCCCAATTTCAACCTGGAAATGCAGTTAATAAAAACTTCAGGCTAGAATCTCAGCTTAATATTCTACCTCGAATGATGGCACAGGAAGTTTTGAAGGTGTAACCTGAGCACTCAATCAAAAAACAAACAGAAGAACCCAACATTTCTTATTAAAAAAATACAGCATTATAGTTTTTAATGCCTGTGTTTCTGCATGCTTGTGTTTCTGAATTCACATGGAGATTTGCTCCTTACAGAACATTCTCTCTTCCTTTTCTAAGCTAACATTATTTGCCAACCTTCCTTCTCACTGTTTAGCCTTATAATTCCCCCTCTTTCATTTATGCACTCTCTGCTGATGCTGTCCGTGAAAATCCCCTAAATTCTTATCCTTCTCCTCCCTTTCTACCCCTCCCCACACAGACGTTTTTTTAACATATGAACATACGAATCGACCCAACAATTTGGCCACTTCCCATGGGGGAACATCACCAGCATCCAGAATGGATTTAAGAATACGTTTTTCATCGTGACTACCACTCCGTCGGCAGTGCTCTCCTCGTTCGGTCTGCTCGGCAGATGGACAGGTGCCCACACCTAGGAGCATGACCTGACATACATAAAGCTGCCAATATCGATTCCGCATACCGTCCGCAGGTGCTTATAGCCTACCAGCACATGCTCTATTCTTGGGAAAGAAAGCCAATGTTTTCAACAAAACACAGTCTCTCCTCTGCACACAGTCTCTCCTCTGCAGGATACAGCGCTCTGCATATATCTGCTAACAACATCTCTGTATTTCTCCACCCCCTCCCCATGTTTCTCCTTTTTGTCAAGCTCTCTAGCATTTGTTCTGGGATCTAATTAAGGTCCCTTATCACCATGGCAAGAGGGGGGCAAGGTCTAACAAAACAGCATTAATGAACTGATTGTTTTCACTGGACACATACAGAGTTATAATCCCCAAGACTGGTACATATCTGCAGTTGGGAAAAAAAACTGCATCTAAAGAAGCCTGTGTTCTTTACATTTTTACATGAGTTTAACTAGAAGCCCATGTAAAACTGGCATAATCCAACCTTAGAACTTATTTTTAATGGGAGATTTATACCGATTAGGACAGGCAACTTTATTTTTTTTTCTTCTGAGCGTATGCATAAGTCTTGCACCTACCATCTGACTCTTCTTCAAAGAGATGAGCTTCCCGTAAACTTCATTAGTTAGATGCCATTTTATAGGTAATTCAGAACCTCTTCCCACCTTTCTGGGTTATTAAATCTATTAACAACCCAGGATATGGTTATGTAAGTACTGCTCATCTCCATTATGCAGCAGAATTAGAAGAGAGCTATTAGAACCAAGTTTGCCTTGTTTCATCTCGTTCTCTCTGTGAACTCAGGTACCAGAAAGAACCAAGATAACCTTCAGGGGATGCACCTTTTGATACTCAAGAGAAAAACAAGTAAAGGAGAATGGAAGAAGTGCACAAGGGGAAAGTAACACAGGCATTTTAGGTAAGTGTTGTAAAGGAGAAGGTAAGGTGTCTTCTCGCTCTGCAAGAGTAAATTCTTCACTCCTCATATTTATCTCCTTGCTCTCCTCCTTCATCTTCAATCCAACTTCCAGTCACATGTGAGGATTTCAATGCCACCTACAGTCAACCTTGGTCAACACTTGGAAGGATCCCCTCCAAGAAACGTCCAGTTTAAATGCTACAGAAAGCATTCTTCTTAACTCTCCCCCTCTTGGTTCAGGTTCAACTGGCTCCCTTGATGCTTCTTGAAGAAACTGATAAAAGAGGTCATTTTCTGACAAGAAATCAGTCCTGGCCAACAATAATCTGCAGAAAGATCTCTCCACCTTTTACTGGAACAGAAATCTTCAAAAGAACATAATGAATTTTTTAACTAAGCATGGTAGCCCCTCTGCATCATATAAAAGGGAAGAAAGTTTTACAGGCCAAACTTTGAAAGGTTGCTTTACGTTTTCAGCACTTAAAGAGTATCCAGTTTGAAACACGTGGGGCTCTGTTTCACTCAAGAGAGTCTAAGGGTTGGCTGGTCCAAAAGGCCTTGACTGCAGTTGCATTGGAGCTACTCGTCCTTAAAGAACACACCTGCGGTCACCACCTTGTCTCAGTACTGGAGGGAAGGGCAGTATTTCTGTCTCAGGATCTCACCTCACATCTCCAGGTCCACCCCCCTATACTCCTGTTAGCCTGTCTGCTTCTCAGCTTTCTCTAAAGCCGCAGCTAACATTGTAAGAGCTGTAAGGATCCCTCCCGGTCTAAACACCTTCTTTAAATAGATGCAATGGAGTATCATTGCAAATATGTGTCAATGCATACATGACCCACAGACGTTGCTCAGCTAGGAAAGCAGCAACCATGAAGTTTCATCAGCATAAGGGTTTTTGCCTCCTATTCACATTTTGTGTAATAAAACACGTACTGAAAATCTGAACCTCAAATACAGGACACAATATAACGTTTTACAAAATAGTATGTATACTGAAAGAGCCTAGGGATATGGCGCACAAGCAACACAAAATAACTATGTGAGGAGTAAACTCCAGCAGAAAAGGAAATATTTTGGCTAAATGAAATAGAAAACTGTTGTTAAAGCAGTAGTTGGTAATAATGATCAGCACTGAGAGACTTCTTCAACACACTTTTCAAACCTTAACTAATTTTCACAACACTCCTGGGAAGCAAACACATCCATATTAATAATCCCATTAAACAAGTGGGGCGAGCAGGACAGAAAAGTGGCGGCACTGTCGTATGGCCAAGAGAGAAGTCGGTGTTGGTGCTAGGGCTGGAACTCAGTTCATTGGCTCGTGTCCTTAGACCACTAAGTGATACCTTCTGTGCATTTTAAACGTAAGCCTACTTCCCTTGTCAACTGTTCTACCGTTGTAACACAGTTTGGAAAATAAAAGCTAATGCCAGAGAGGGAGACAGTTACTTAAGTCCACCGCTTCAGAGCATAGGTTCTGATCCCAACTTGTTAAATACCTGCCTGCCCAGCTCAGCCTGCTTGGTCATCATCCCTTCAAGACAATAAGGTATCTTCTAGTGTAAATAAGTTCTTCTGCTCAGAAGAACGTTAAACAATGCAAATAATGCTCATCATATTTCTTTGTTCTCTCATCCTCTCTGCAGGAGAGAAGCATGTGCAACGGTTGTGATGTTTTTTAATAAACACGTGTTTACAGTCAATGTGGCACAAGACCATAACGTATGACTGCTAAAAATACAAATACTATCATACATGTTGCTACATGCTTATGCTAGATGGCAAAGGCAAAGAAACACCCCTCGCATCCAAACCAGCATTTGTTTTGTAGATGTACTTTGTTCTGATGTTCACGGTCCTACTGCCCTGAGCAAGCATTTGTTCCAAGACACAGTTTTTTCAACAGAGTGGATTAAGAGTAGAAAGTTTTGCTGTGCCAGGGAAGCAATGCTGCCAGCTACAGTCTTCATCTTGAAGACGTGTTAGGTCTTTTAGCTATCATATGCACAAGGCACTCACTTCCCTGAAGATAAAGACATTGAACTCCATTCAAAATTACGCAAGAGGCTGATCAAAAAAAAGGAAAACTTGGCCCTGGCTGCAGTGGGCTACAGCACAGCGGGGCGCACCCCACCTTTCTCACCCCAGTCCTGCCTAAACGCTGAGGACTTCATGACCCGATGTACCACACTGCTATCATACAGCCAAGGGTGACTGAAAGACTCAGATGAGGTCATCATTCACCGTGATGAGACAGCCTCCTAACCCCCAATGACAGCAGAAAGTATCACTCAAACGTACTGCTACGCCGGAGCTCAGCATCATTGCCTGAATCAGAAGCACTCCTCAGCTACGGACCAAGTGGACCAGAAGTGTACAAGCTTTCCACCAGAGACTCCACCACAAATGAAACGCTTTCAATGTTTTCCCTACCCCACCAACAAAGCCTACACGTAACTTGGTTTGCGTTTAAATTTTGGAGGCTGACTCTAATAATGTTCCTTAGAGAAACTTGAGAGTTTCACTTGAGAGCACGCAACCTCATTTTGAGGCATAACTGTAATAAGACTACTATTTATTACAACACATAAGTAGGGGCTAACTTTCCAAAATAAAAATGGCCATGAAATTCAGCATAGGGCTATTCATCTACAACACGGTGATTTTTTAGCTCAAGCTCTCCCCGAATGTAAATCCACTTAAGTTGACAAATGCCACACAGCTACAACTCTGGCCTATTGACTTTATTTAGCCAATGTGATTGAAATTCCAGAAGTCCTATGCTTACAGGGACGCTCTACTCTGCACATACATTCAGAAAGTAAATACAATATATAGATGTAGTAAACAGATTTGTAATGAGTGTCACTTATCCCTGTCAACTGTGCTGATGAATAACGCTGTTAAAACGGATCAGATCGCCCACCAACTATGATCACAGTCTTTCCATGTCCAAAAGCCACGTGCTTCTCCAATTAGTTGCTCAAAACTAATTGTCAGATGTAATTTTCAGTCAGCAGTTTCTTCACCCTTCCTCCTCCTTAATATATTCCTTTTGCATGCATTCCCCACAGCACCTGACTTGCTCAGCAATCTTTCCTCCCTTCCTTACACACTCATGCATTATGTCTTAGACCTAATCTCTCCTTACAGCTTTTGAGCAGAGCTCTTCCAGGCAGCTGACATTTAAATAAGCTCTGTATTGACTTTCCTCTGCTGTACCTCAAGTCCTCTGTGTTTTCCTTATGTTCATATTCCAATTCAGCTTCTGTGCAGTTCCTTACGAAGGTAATGGAAGCAGAGCTCGACTGATAATCAATAAATACCTTTACCCTGCAATCCCTCAGACGAAAAGCCCAGATGGAGAGTCCCCTCCCTTTGCATGCATATTCACTATTTCGGATAAACTTAAAGAGGCAGAAAAAGGTTTTTCCCCAAATCTGTGCCATGTTTCAGACAACACTAAGCCTGTGAACTTTCCTTTAACTCGCATTAAACCGATACAACTTTTAATTAAAAAAGTAATTTTGAAAAATTGCTTGTGCGGTGCGTAAGGTGATGTTCACACAGCATCACTGATCCCTGGAGTTCTGCAGCCTTGAGTTTAATAAACTGAATTTTCAAAAGTAAACACAGCTTGCATCCGCAAGAACCTTCTATTTTAGACTAGTATTTTCCATCCGTTTCTCTTTTAGCCAGAAGAGGAAGTTTTCAGAGCGCCACACACTAAACAAGGCACAGGTCTCACTGGACACTGGAAAGGGAGAAATTTCCAGACCCCAGGGGAGGTTTGTCCGCTTGCCGGCCAAGGAAGCCTTGCCACTGATGGGGTGCGGCAGGCAGGCGAGACACCCTCTCACCCATCCAGGACGGTAATGCCGACACCCTGCGCCAACACGGCTGTAAGGACAAAAGGCCTCGAAAGCCCAGCTGTGGGAGCCAAGGTGCAAAATCACAGCCTCCCTGCTTCTTGCTGAAGAAAATGCCAGGCACAAGGACTGCCATAAAATTTACACCTGAGCCTGTGCGTAATCCTGCACTCACACAGCAGCTCCTGCCTTCTACAACTATAATTTAGGATTTGTTTTGCCCAATTCATTATTTCCTGTAGTAGGTAAGCCAGTAGGGGGGAAGGGCAAAGGGGAGAACAAAAGCGAAATAAAAAATCAAAATATTTTGCCCTAGGCAGAAACAAGTAAAAAACACTCTCCTGTTTCCTTCTGTTTGTTTTTTAAGTCTTTACCTATTCTTTTTGCAAGTTCTTTTAAATGAATCATTTGAATTATCTTTAATCCAAGAGTTCAAAAAGACTCCTAATGACAGTAGGTGTCATTTCCCCCTTTTCTCTCTTCTTTCCCCCTTATTAATTTACCACAAACAATTATCCTATTACCCTGCACACATGCACAAACGAGGGCTGGGAAGTCAAGATCTTGGGTTCATTTTGCCAATGCGTTTCCAGCAGGTCATTAATTTCTCCGCGAGCTGGTTAGCTCCTCTGTACAGCAGGGAGAGGCGGGTTGCACAGCTTTATCCACTGTTTATAAAACAAATACTCTGTGAATCAAGGTACACTGTGCTGATCTGAAACACCAAGCATCTAGTTATTTTACATAAACAAACATAAATATAGCATTTACTGTTTTCATCTCTACTTATCTGCATTTCTACTATTTTAAAACTTCTAACGTTGTTGTTAGAAATGCCAAAAGGAGACGGCTTTATGTTCCAATGCCTATTCCACCAGGAAATAGCAGGCCTGCATGGGATACTTTCCTTCCACTGAAACCCAGTGTATTTCTAACTTTATTTCCTCAGTCAACCCTTCGTAAGAAAGCAACTTTAAAGGTTTTGTTTTCAGTTGCAGTAATATAACCACGTAAACATTCAGTACTACCCATGCTGAGTGATGTATTACATCTTCACGTCCCTGAACTCTAAGCACCATTGCTGATTATCCTGCAAAACTTAGCTTTGGACAACACCTTATTTTATTAAATATACGTTCGGATTTGGTCTCAGTTCCACAGAGCATTTAAGTATGTGCCTAAATATTAAGTGTGCAAGTACTCCATTGAGTTCTGAGTTTAGGCTATCTGGTAACACATACAACAAACTCCAGAAGATACAATACTCATGCTTTATCTGAAGAGCTCCACTCCACAGATCAGCCTTTCAGAGATGTGCCAGCTTCGGCTCTAACAAGCTCTTCACACTTTTTTAAGACTAACAGGCTCCATGTATTCATCTCCAAAGAGTATAAAATTCTCTTCCTCCCTTTCCCTTTTAAATATGTCAGGCAACATTACAAAAAAATAACATCTGTGCCACAGTTATGCAATAAGCAGCATGATAACCATTAAACTGCATTTTATAAAGAGCAGGCTGAATTAAAAAAAAAAGCAGGAGAAAAAAGGTCACCTTTAAACCTTGAGATCAGGGAGGTTTTCAGTACTACCTCTCCTCCTTGCTTATTTGCTTATTCTAAACTCCCTGTTCTGCTGCCCCTCTTCATTGATGTTTTATGGCTGTTAATGAGAAGTCTTAATATACATTCTATGAAGAGCACAAACCGATTGAATCTGGCTGGAAAGGGCTTAAACATTCAGTAAGAAGACAAGAATCCCAAAAGTGTTTTTAGTATGTGTATACATCTCATCAGATGTATACAAACAGCACTACATATTTTCTTGCAACACTTAGCAAGCCTTCTCTTTTCATAAATATAGGTCAACAGAGCTAAACTCTGTTTTTGCCTCAACTCCCACTTTAAATGCATAAAGAATTAGATTTTTAGGGAGCAGAATGAAAGAAATGGTGTATTTCATGCTATTATATACCCAGCCAAGGATCCCAAAGGGTTTGTTTGGGCTTTAAAAACAAAACAAAAACCCTTGGCATTTGTCAGACTAAAACCATTTTTCTTTGGTCTTTGCACAACCATCCCTTCCAGATTTGAATAAATAACATCAAACAAACTCTTTTGACTTCCATTACCATGCAAGGCACAGAACTTGTTCAAGGAGAGACACAGCAGTGTGTGAAAGCATTTGATAGCAAAGGATGACGAGGAGCACCCTGCATAACCACCATCAGATCTAGAAACGCTCATTCCAACCCCTCCGCCACCCTCTTGTTATTTAAGCAGCCTATATTGCCCCGGAAGGGGAACAATTCAAACAGCCACAGAGATCAAATTTAGGAGCTACCACCACAGGGTTATCGCTTTACCCATAAACACATGGTGGGGGCACTGAAGGTATTAACAAAATAACAAAAATATTGACTAAACAGTGAGCTACACATCAAGTTTTCACCTTGACTCTTCATTTACTGACACTTGCAAGTTTAAGAGTGACTTAACACAGCCCCTTCAGCAACTGCCCAGGCCTAACCGAACAGCAGCATATAATATTGTGTATCCTTAAACCCCCTTTTGTTTCGACATCAGCCCACGGAATGCAGAGAACTCACAGATGATACTGTCAGCTGCAGATTTTACGTATTTTATGTTTATTACAGGTTGTAATGGAGAAAATAACCCCATGCTTTCACATGAAGCTTAACGCACCACACAACCATTAAGCATTTCTGATACGATGTTTGGACTCCACCATGCACAAACTTATTGATCGCAATGCAGGTGAAGACTTTTCCATACCACGCTGGGCAAACAGCTTCAAAGCACAATTTAAGCAGCATTTTCTTCTTCTCCCCATCACTGATACTGAAAAGTCACACTTACTATGTCACTCCAGTATCACCACCTACCCTATCCTAGGGGCCATCTTCCTCCATTCCTACTCTTGGCTCTTCTGTTGTTGAGAGGGTTGAGGTTGAACGCCCCAAAGTGAAACCTGCACTCGGGTTTTTGCGCAGTCTCAAGCTGCTCGTGTTGCAGAACTTCTACTGCAGGTGGTCTGGAGGGGTTGAAAAATTAATCCAAGATGCTTCTGAACCCACCCTGAACTAGCCTTTAGGAAGTCTGGAACTCCTCCTAGTATTTGCAGTGAAGGAATCCCACACACATGCTGGCAGACTGTGCGTATAGAGGTAAACGTCATAAACAAGGGCAGAAAGGAGGATGTAGCAAACAGGACAAAAAACTGAGAGAGGGACTGGGATAGCAGGGTTTGCATCAGAATCAGAATCAGTAATTCCATAGACAAGTAACCATATAACAGCCAATGCATCAGTCACAAACTAACTCTACCTTCAGCTCTGCATCATAACCAATACCCATCTCTCCTCCAAAACCAAAAACGTTTCAGAAGGCTAAAATCAGCACTATACCCTGTTGATGATTAAGCACCAGGTCTTAAACAACTCTACAGAAGAGGGAATTCTTAGCTTCACACTGTATACGGGCATAAACTATAACCTGAAGGTAAACCCCGAAACATAATTTTGCATTGCCTAATACAGCAATAAATTCTGAGACTGAGCGATCAAGCCCATCAAAAAATTCACCCTTTCAAACCAGAGGCCTCTTGGAAATATGGTAGATTGCCCAGCCTCCCACTCACATTCAGAAAGGCTGGCATTTTTAACAGCTGAGACAAGGACAGGCCCAGTTCAAACACAGAAAGAAGCAGGCAAGGAATTAGCACAAATTAAAGACAGAAACAGGCACAATAAACAAAACTGTTTTTACTGCAGTACAAACTCTCCATCAAATGATAAGCTAACCAGACAAATAAGACAATTAAGTAAGTGAAGGTTACTGGGTTAGGACAAATTATTTTTTCTGCGGGAGGTTTCAGCTGACGGGTTTCCCCGCGTTTGCCATGCCTGGCTGAGTTAATACCACATGGCTCCTCTGCTTCAGATAAACTCGTAGGCACCGTGGGCTAGTAATGGTCCTAAATTCCAGTATTACACGTTAGCCATGCTGCTTGTATCATAATCTGCTCTATTTCTGCACAAGTTGGCAACGTCTGCTCAATGTACTTCAAAATTAATATATCACACACACAAAGAATCTAAGACAAGCCACTACATGGACAGGTGATTTTGATATAGCGGATTTCCTTAGATACAGACATAAACAAACCATGGGAAATTATTGCCTGTTGCTCCCTACAGAGCCCGCAGTGTCAAGAAGATAGGGGTTTGCTTGTTTGCTTTAATGTGAGCTGAAAAATTACGGTCAGCAGCAGACTTTCCCTTCTCATCTTCCTGAAAATTCTACCAATCCTTCCACGTTAAAGGCACAGCTATCAATGAAGCAAAATATTAAAAAAACAACAAAACCAAACCCACATCACAACTTTCTGTAGCTAAAATAATCCCGCTCCCCAACAGTTTTCTTCGCACAAATGAGAGCAGCGGCCACTCTGAAAAAAGGCAATTTCCCTTTTTACCCTCGAGGTTCAGAAAGGGCCAAGAGTACTAATTGCTCCATTCCCTGAAGCAATATGAAGTAAGACCAAGCATTCATCTGTACTGCCACCAAAATACCTGCATGAACCTTAAATTCATATTCAGAGTATTAAAAAACATGACCTTGCAGGCTACAAGGAAAAAGTGCTGCTAGCTGGCCAAACGGACACCAGATTCACTTTGCACTTGTTAAACTCCCACCCACAACGCTTGTTTCCTTGAGGCAGTTAAGTATTTCTCTGAAGTTACTCAACAACTGTGAAGGTCACGTATTGTCCTAACTGGCCAGTTGCAAACAAACGCACCTTTCATGTCGGCATGTGCTTCAGCCTGCTACCAGCCACAGAGTAAAACCCTAATCAGAGGAGAAAAACAACAGTAAATTGGTAGCAAAGGGTACACACCTGGTCTGTGGAGTACAGTCGGTGCTTGCAGAGGATCTAGCTGAGAGACCTGAAAATTGGGGCCAACGCAATGGATGGGAAAGAACAATTTTTTTGGTATATAAAACTCATAGTTTCAGCTAAAATACTAAAAATTAAAAGAAAAAAGAGCTTCAGTGGCACTTCTGAAGAATAAAAAAAAAGGCTTTGGAAGCTTTAGATTTGAAGCTTCACAAGCTTCTTATGAAAAATGCAAGCTTTGAAAAACTTCTGAAGATTTAATATTCTTACTTTGGGCTCTTCTACTGCCAACGGACTACGGATGCTGTAACTAATAAAAAATAATTAATGCCAATAAACAGGCCCTTCATAAGGCTTCAGCTTCTCTTCTCTATCAAAGACTCAAGTCATTCATTCAGACATTGTACAGGAAGCAAAATCCAGCCACAGAGCTTGTCTTTTCTACATCTGGTTCTTCTGCGCTATAACTCACAATCGAAAACCTTCCAAGCGTGAGGAAAGGAATTTAACTTTTTCCTAAGTATGCAGCTCCAAAAGCAACTCCTGAGCATGGCAGAGATCTTACCTAGAACGGGACTGAGAAAGAGCTGGGAGTTTGTACGCTAGCCCTCCAAAGAGCCCCGGTCTCATGTAGGCAATGAAACGACCAGGCAGTTTCTCAGGAGTGCTCAGCACCGAGCAGCACCCTACAGTCCACCATGCCAAGTCCTGGCACTCCTGAAAGTCTAGCCATGTCCTGCAAAATTCACAAGAGCCGATTTTTCTGATAACCTCCATCTGGGAGTCTAAATGCCTTCAAAAATGCAAGAGTCTCATAGCATAAGCCACCTTCTCATCAGTTCCAGCACGCCAGGAGAAGTACAGTGACAACGCTTGGAGTTTTAGCACATGCTTAGCCTGGGGGAGAGAGGAGGTAGAAATCGCCTCAATTGTTTTGTTTTATTGTAGAAATCCTGACACTCCCCTCTCAAACCAACTCAGTGGAGAAGCGTGTAACGGCTTCAGACAACAGCAGTGAACACCACAAACCTTCACAACACAAACTGGCCACCCATGCTGAGGAGCCATTCTGCATAACAGAGGCCCTACGCAAGCAAGGTGAGAACGCCGATAAATCGGCAAAAAACCTAACCAGTGCCTAGGCCAAGCGTACAACCTCTGCTGTTCCTGCCAGCTTCAATGACACGCTGAAGACTGGCATCGCAACGCCGTGCAAGGTGACAGCCAGAAGTCCGACCTCAAGCTCTCCTGGACTTTTGGGACAGAAATGCTCTTGGTGTCATGCCTACGGATAACAACGGCTATTTGCAGAGACAATGATCACAGCGATGACAATGACAATTCAGAAAGGTGTCAAAACTGATTTGGTAAATGAATCAACTGGGCTCCAAGCAGAAGCAATGCTTTTGGTCCAGCATACTATGGTCCTACCCTCTCAAGGGGCAACGACAGTAAATCTAGACAAGAAGATCTATCAGAAGCTTCTGGTGACACATCCACCCATATTCTGAAGATACGGCACAAACAAAACAAAACAAAGAAATACAGTGTCAGTGAAAGGAAACAATTAGACAGTGGAATTTTCTATCATGGGAAACCACCGAGACAAGAGCTTGGATAAATTAAGCAAACCAGGCATCATAATAAGAAGCGTTTCCAGAGCTTTGTTAAAACCAAACAAGACTATAAATACGAGCTCACATCGCTGGGCATAAATCACTCCCTGAATACTTAAGGGTCAGAAGAAAACTTTGCCCAGGGACAACACCCCCCAGATCTCTCTGCAGTGTCCTCCGGCGCAGTCAGCACAGACCTCTCCTGCGACCGGAGGGTGCTGGGTTACGTCCCTGTATCATTCGCAGAGCTGACGTAGCAATGCAGACACAGATCCAGCTCATACCTATCGCTCTTTGGAGACTGCATAATCATCCCGCTCAGCCCGTGCGAAAGCAGTATGAGAACACCTTCTGTACACAAGGAATTCTCGAGATTTAAAGTTTTAACACAAGCTAACGAACGCCAGGGATGAAAGAAAGCCTGGGATGAAAGATCTCCATGACACCTGCTTTGAATAAAAAGACACTGCTACAAAAATATCAGAGACCTGCTGGTCTAGAGCCTTTGCTACATGTCATTCCCCAGACATCAATTTGCAATAGAGGCACACAAAAGCAGTATTACACAGATTACATGCTACTCCCCTGAACTGCAAACAAAAATCTACCCAGCACTACCACCTCACCGTCCAAAGCACTACTGAACTAAAGCCACCTTCTCTTGCTGTTCGTAAGACGACTTTGCTTAAGGATAAGGCACGCAGCCGGATTCCAACACTTCTGTGCAGAACTGGCAGCTCCTCCTGCAAACTTCACTCCAGCTCAGCTTTACCAAAGACTCCCAATTTTTCCTCATGTCCTCAGGTGCAGGGAACTGATGGTACCAACGCTTCGGCACTGACAGCAGGACAGCTTATCCTCAATTCATGCATCCTTCAGGCAAAACCCACGCCTAACGCCTGGGTGCTTAGACCAGTTAATCATCTTCAGCATCTGTAACTTCACCGCTTTCTACACGACAACGTAACACATGGCAATGTTTAAGGTTTTGTTGCAACGGCACCCAGGAGCCCTAAAATCAAAGGGCTGAGATCCCACCAAGCCTCTCACACCACATACAGGTAACAAATCAGGCACCTCCCCAAGCTAGAACAGCCCAGACCCCTGCAGAGGTGACACCACGGGTGCCTTCAACCAGCTCGGAGGAAGGAGGAAAGAGCAAGGTACCAACAGAACATGGTTTGCTCAGTTTTATGCCACATGGCTCATTTACTCACTGCTGGCAGCTTCCACAAGATCAGGCTCGTCAAGCACCTGACTGTATACATAGGTAACGATTATAAAGCCAGCTCAAGCGGGGCTAAAAGTACACAAAGATCTAGCATAAAAATAAGAAAATGCAATCCTCTCCCAGGTGAGGAGACAGGACTTTGAACATAACAGGTGAATTATACAAAAATTATTTTGCTCCCAATTCTCAAAATTTTTATTTTTTTTTTAAATTCCCTCACTGACCAAACGTTGTCATTACCGAGAAGCCATAGCAATTTCACTGTGTTTAGCATTCAGGCTACCCACCTCTCTCAGGGCCAAACACAAACCCAACTACGGCAGCATCTGCACATCCTCCCCATGCGAGGACTAGGGCAAGGGCTGGAGTATCCACGGTTCTCCTCCCTGAATTCTGCCCAAGGAAAAGATTCTTTCCTAACGTTGCTTTTTTTTTTGTGACAGGGCACAAATGTTAAAGGGACGGCTCGCTGTTGTGCTTTGGGATATCAGCACGGTTGTTTTGTTTTTACTCTGCCTATGATGGAAAAGCCTTATTGTCTGAGAAGTGCTGCTGCACCTTGTATCGATGGTTGCGTCCTGCACCCAGGACGCCAACCTGAGTCAGACCCCTTTGTTTGGGAACACGTTCTCCCCAAGCCTCACCCATGTCCTTCTCAGTTCTGCAAGCACATTTAAGTCTTTTCATATGTTTCCTTCCAAAGACGGGAAAAGATACGCATGTGATCGATCACAAAAACATCCACGAGGCATCACCATCTCAAAAGAGGAGGACACCATCAAAGCATTGCCCCACACAGATGTGCTCCCTGTACCAGCTACGGAAATTAAAACCCATTAAAACCCCTTGGCCACAACATTTTCCCCCTTTTTTTTTTTTTTTATGCAAAAGAGACTCCTCAACCTTCAGAACTCAACATTTAAGTGGGCTGCTGGAGCCTCGCCTCCAAAAGGCGACAGCAAGTGCAAAAAAGGAAAACAAAACCACAAAAAACCCCCCTCCCCGCCCCCAAAGCAAAGCGCTGGGTGAGGCACACAGAGGGAAAGGGGGATGAGGTGCACGGGGAAGCCGGCCGGTTGCTCCCCTTTTCTGCCTCCCTTTTATTTCTGCTGAGCATAGTAACACTTGAACTGGCTCTCTTTATTTGCAGCCGGATACACGCTTTCAAAGATACTGTACTACTGTGTAGGCCAAGCAGGGACTCTCTTTCTTCCCTTACTTAGGGCTTTTGGGAAAATAATTATTCACCAGAACTGCCATCGCGAACAGAGAGAGCTAAATCAATGTAGCTTTGTATGGGCCATTGCCACTGCAAAGCAAATACTCCATCAAGACATGGATCAGTGAGAATTTTATCACTAGGAATCCTTATGCACATCTTTGTGTATTTTTAATATCCATCTTATTACTTGGCGTGCCCCCTCCCTCCCCGTGCTCCTACACCTTACCCTCCCCACGGATTTGCCTTGTGGCACTGGCAGCTACAGGGCTTGGCCATAAGACTCACATGCTCAGTAGAAAAATCTTAAATACACAGCCAGGTTTCTTCCCTTATAAAAAAAAAAAAAAAAGCACTGGTGCATAGCAGATTTATTCACTGAACAGGTTGATTTATTTAACAGACTTGACATACATCAAAACCTACTATGGGCTTACATAATTGTTATCCATTTAGCAGGTCTGGTTCTTTTGTCAAGTATTTGTTTTTAAAAAGTGATTCACTAAAGACAGCTGCCTTATGCACAGTTCACATACCTTAACAAATATAGTCTTGCACGGGGTATTAGCTGAAGTGACTTTAAATTGCACCCTACCTGCCGTTATTTTTTTAGTTTCTGTATCCTTCCCTTACCTGAACTAAAAAAAAACCCAAACCAAACCAAAAAACACACCACAAAAACCCCAATAAGCACAAGCGTGTGTACAGGCACACAGACGATTCACTTTCCAGCAGACTCTTTGCTGTGGGCACAGCGGTTACCGCATTACCACGCTGCTCCAGCGATAACAGCAGGTACCTCCAACGCGGAGAACGCACATCCGAGTACCAGGATGTTGACGGTTGCACAGAGGTTTCGGGCGAAGCCAGCTTGGCATGGGGCAGAAGGGACGAGCAAACCTCCGAGCGGAAGCAGGGGGAAGACCTCAGGGAAGATTTAGAGAACCACAGAACCGTTTTGTTTTCGCGCAAGAGGCTCGTTCAGGCCCTGGCTCACACAGGCACGCCGCTCCCCTCTGGCCGCACGCATCCACCCACGACACCCATCCACCAATTCCCCAAATATATGCACCCATCCACCAATTCCCCAAATACGCACCCATCCTGCGTGTCTTCCGAGCGGGATGCAAAACGCTGGAGAGCGTTACTGAGAGAAAACGCATAACCTTTGCTTTCATCGCCGGTCCCATTACAGCTTGTTTGGGTTAATCTATCATAAGCCGTATCGCTCGCGAGCAGCACAGTTCATTTTGGAGACGAGGATTTCATTATTTCCCCCCTCCCTTCCCCGCTTCAGCATCATCCACGCACACACACAGGTCACATCTTACACTTAGTAAGCAAAACACATTACCGTTGCCACCGCTGCACGGACGCGCAAGCGGTTCATTGCAAGCGGTCCAGAAATTAAAGAGACCGGAATAAAACCCGCCCAAACCCCATTCTCCACCGCTCGCTAGACAGATGGTTAATTATATTCACAGCCGCATTTTTCGCTGGGATAGAGTTTCAGACAATGAGCCAGTTTTATTTGATTAGCCAGTTTTCTAGTTTAATACGGGGAATGACAGTTACTTCCAGGGTTGGGGCTTTTTTTTTTAATCCCATCCCCCTCTCCTTTTTTTTT
>NW_010534402.1:1396-1687 GCF_000687285.1 Phaethon lepturus | reverse complement strand
GAGCCGCTGCAGCCCTTCTCCGGGTCCTGTGGGCGTGGGAAAGGCGGAGAGCCTGGGTGAGGGGGAAGGAGATGGGAGCTGGGGGATGCAGGTGGGCTGGGGATGGGCTTCCCGGGGGAGCAGCTCCCATCCCGCTGCCCCTGAGCTCCGAGGAGGCGGCATCCCGCCGGCTCTTGCTCCATCACGCGTGTGCCGGTGCCTCACCGGGATAATCCGGGCAAAGCCCTGCACCGAGCATCCCCACTGGGCACAGGGACACCCCCAGCGTGACCGTGCCACCCCACCGTGGGT
>NW_010534402.1:600-1298 GCF_000687285.1 Phaethon lepturus | reverse complement strand
GCTTTATACCGGGGTGCAGGGGTGGGGAACAAGGCGGCCCCTGTGAACGGGCTCGTGGCCCTGGTGTGCAATCGGGCTCTGGTGTGCGATCCACTTCACTCGTGTTTGCTGACCGCCTTCCGCGGGACCGGATTCCCCTGGGAACCCGCTGGTCAAGAGGCTCTGAGGGCACTTGTCCCCGAGCACGGGGGGCTCTCTGAGGCGTCGGGGCGAACGCAAACCCTCCTGTGCGGGTTAGAGCTGCCCTCCAGGGTGGAGCATCCGGCAATGGCCACGGCCAAGGCGAGACCTGGCTCGGCACCCGTGTCCCTTCGCCAGCTCAGGCACCTGGAGCTGCTCGAGATGGGCTGTTGCAAACGGGACATCAAAGCTTCCCCACAAACCGCAAGGCTGGGGTGGGTGCGGGGTCACCATGGGGTGGGGACATGTTCCCGGACCATGGCCAGGCTGGGTGCTCCGCCGCCTTGGTCCTGAGGATGCTCGGGCACCGCGGGGGCTCGTGTTGCCGGTGCTGGGGCTTTCGGGGCTGGCAGTGGTGTGGATTTGCTCAGGGTGAGGGGGGTCCCAGCTCTGGCGTGTCACCCCGGGTGGTGCAATCAGTAGGATGGGGGGACGCCGCTGGGCCTCGGTCTTGCCTGCACAAGAGCCTCTCCTGCAGTCAGACTCAGGCTGGCACCACTCTGGCTACCCCTCGGCCC
>NW_010534402.1:0-299 GCF_000687285.1 Phaethon lepturus | reverse complement strand
TGCCAGGGTGATGTGGGGTCATGGCATTTTGGGGAGCAGAGCTGCTGGCCCCATGTTGACACCCAGTAATGTGCAGTTTCCCTCCTGTTCCCAGCAAAGTGTCAGCCCCCGGGGGCTGCGACCCTCCCCGGTGGCCACAGGGACGACCCCGAGTTAGTGCCCGTAAATCACGCTGCCCAGCGCCGGGCTGGCTCGGGTCCTCCTGGGGTCTCTTCTCTCCCCCCAGCCCCATTCTCCGGCGCAGCGCTTGGAAGTGCCCCCCAAGGATGCTCCCGGCTGCTTTGGGGCAGAGGAGCTGG
>NW_010534401.1:0-42817 GCF_000687285.1 Phaethon lepturus | reverse complement strand
CGGGGCCGTTGCAGAGTGCAACGGAAGAGTTGCCCTTGGCACCGCTTAGCCAGGATACTTTGTTGATTTGCGTGGACAAACTTCACCAAATGCAGCTTTTTTAGCCTTTTTCCCTCTCTATTATTATTTCGTTTTAAGTTATTCTGTCTTTCTGGCTTCTTTGCAAATGCTCTGGAAGAGCATGATTTTTGTGTGTATATATATAATATATTTTTTAAACCAAATCCCTATATCCCTTGGCGTATTTCGAAAGGAAGAGGAAGATGCCTCCAATGTCCCCTTTCAGATCCCTGAAAAAAAAAAAAAAAAAGCTGGCCCGTGGGCAAAACTTGTTGGCTTGGTGTTGCTTCCTCTTTTTTCCAGTGATTAATGCTTCTCATTAATGGGAGGAGAACTGGCAGAACCAGCTTAAAAAAAAAAAAAAAAAAATACTGACCTGACCGTACAAAGGGTTGTTTTCCAGCACTGCAGGTGTGCGCCGTGTTTTGTTGAGCAGCAAAGGAGCCCCAGCCCCAAATATCCAGCAACCCAGTGGATCCGGTCCTGCCGGTGAGGTTTGACTCCCCGTGAGACCGGTGGATCACAAGCACACTGCTTGGGTTGTGCTTCGTGTCCCCTAAAGTTCCGTTTGTGCAATCACCAAGACTATAAGCAGTGAAAGTGGAAAGGGAAATGACTCTTTCAACTTTCTAATGTATTGTGTATAAACCCCACAACAGATGCGCAGCCCTGATGAGGCTCATTTTTTGTTTTTGAGTGCAAGCTGCAATCGGAAATGAAAGTATTTGGATGATGCATATTTGCCTCTTTTCAAGGAGCGCTTTGACCAAAGGTGCTCCTCCTCCAAAAATAATAGCTTAGCACGGGGCTGAGCGGCGCAGGGCTCTTGAGTCATGTGCGGTTTGCAAAGAGTTCAGGCGTCGGGGCTGTTGGTGTGGCCGGCAGAAGGACTGTCTCAGCAAAGCAAAGGCGGGTTAGCTGGAACCGGTCACCGGGGAGGATTTGAGGTGGCAGAGAGAGATGCCGAAGGTTGCCCTGGCTCTTGGCTGGATGCCGAGTTAACCGATCCCTCTGCGGTGTGAAGGAGCAGGACCTGGGGATGCCACTGTTCCCCCTTGCCTGGGAGCCGTGTCTAAAGCTGCTGCTCCTTCTGGCTGTCCATGGGGCGTGAGGGAGGTCCGGCCAGCTCGGCACTGGCTTTGGTGCGGAGCTTGCTGGTTTGGGGAGAGCGGCCTGTCGCTCCTCTAGCACCTTTGTGGACCGTGCATGAAGGACAGTGCTTTCTGGGCCAGCTTACGGGGGACTCCCTCATCGTGAGCCTTACTGGTCGCTGGTAGCAATTACTTAAGCTTTTGTGATGGGTTAAGTGGGAGGATTATTGTGAAGGTCATACCTGGTTTTAATAGGAACAAAAGCAAGGACTTGTCCGAAATCCTATTTCTGACGTACTAAAGCAAGGTCTGTCTTGCTGGGATGGGGTGGGGGCCCGTTGTTTGCCTGCTGGATAGTGATGGACCCACTCAAAATGGGTAGGAGGGGGTAAGGCTGTGCCCATGAATGCCGCAAGAGGAGCCTGAAGCGGGAGGGCTCCTCCGCTGCGGCAGGCTGGCGTTGCGATCGGGGGCCGCAAGCGTGGCAGTGAATGGAGGTTGCCGCCCTGAGTCAGGAATCAAAGTATGTATATTGAGGGGAAAAACGGCAAGCCCAAGCAAGAGAGGTCTTTGTTCTTTATTTTATAAAGAGTACCATGTACACTTTATCCTTCTGGTTTTGTTTGGTTTTTTTTTTTTTTAAACATATTCTTTTTTTGCTTTCATAACTTCTCTCTCATGCTGGTTAATTCACAAGGAAAGCTGTGTTTTTTGGTGTCTTTTTCTCCGATGTCCATTTATGCAGGAGAAGCACGTGCTTTTACCTATCTCTTTATTCTTGAAGTTGCTGTTAGCAGGGCCTCTCTCTTGCTGGTTTGGCTATAAACGCTACTAGCCATTTCCAGAGCCCTTGAAATACTACCTTGACCATCACAAAAAGCCTAATACTCATGACATTTTGCAGTAGAATTTTTAAAATGGTTACTGCCAATCTGGTGTTGTTGGCATGTGTGTTTGTTTGAAAATTTATATGGCAAAACTAAACATAGTCCCAAAGACAAAATGTTTTAGGGCTTTTTTTATTTGACAATCAAATAATAGTAATACTGTAGATTAACTGGGGGACCTCCAGAAGGAAGAAATGAGCTGCTGAAAGTTGACCTGAAAGTACAAGGCTGGGTAGCTGTAAGAAGTAACAAGTCTTGTTCCCAGTTGTGTGAGTGCAGGTGGAAACTTTTGATGCCTACTTAGCGTTGGGAAGATGTGTAGCCGAGACCTATGAACAACCAGTTTTCCTAAGAAAGCCAAAACAAGCAAACATTGCTTTTATTTGAGTTGCAGCTTTCTGGCATTTTAAGAAATCCGGAGTCAGTTGGACGCGCATCTGGGTCGGCTTGACGTGTCTTCTTGCGTCAGCGTTGAGTTCTCTGATCTCGGCTGTCACCTGAGCACAGGTCCTTCGGACCCCAGGGCTGAGACCTGCTTGAGGCACAGACGTAGCAGGTGAAGGTGGGTCAGCACGTGCAACATCTGTGGGCATTGGGCAAATGGCAGAATTCCTGCCGCCCTGCTGCTGGGCAGCCCCGCCGCGGTGTGGGATACTAGCTTTCCTGCTCCACATCTCGCTCCTTGTTGTTGTGCTCGCGGCCTATTTCATCGCAAGCAGTGAAGTTTCTTGGACCAGAGCTCCTGCGCAGCTGCAGACGGTTTTAGTGCCTCCTCTTGCCCTGACCTCTCTGCAGTAGTGGAGTGAAGAAGGCTTTCAGTTCACAGGCTCTGCCGTTCTTCCTGTGACCTCTTCTCTGCTACAGAAGGCTCTTTTAAATAAAGCTTCTAGAGCAGTGGTCCTTCTAAAGCTGCGTAGTGAAATGTTGCTTTTCAGGAATCCCTGCTGGTTAAAGTTGCCCATGCAAGCAGATTCCAGTAGCAAGTCCAACCTCCTGAAGAAAAAGCAGAGAGAGAGGTTCGTGTCGCCTTGTGTGGCATCTTCAGAAAGAAGGTGAGGGAAAGGTGCTTCAGAAAGGGATGAAGTTTGCAGGTAAAAAGAGCGATGGAAAACACAGAGCAATCCTGTGGCTTCTTTGGAAGGTGCGAGCAGCCAAGATGGATGGAGAAGAAACCTGGTGAGGAGGGCAACACATGTTTTTCTTCAAAATGCCCGCTGTGTGATAGGCACTGCATTACTGTGAGGATTAAGAGCAAGGAGGGAAAAAATCGGAGGTGAAGGCGGTAAATTGTGACTTGGCATCTAGAATCACATTTACAATGTGAGTTTTTAGAGGTCTAGACACTGTCCTCACCATTTAGGCTTTTGAATTCAGCTGGAGTCGGTGAAGGTGATACTGGCACTGGCATTTTTCCTCCTTCCATCCCAAACTCTGCACATCATTACAAGAACCTATGTCTCTGCTGAGAGGCAGTCCAGCAATTAAAAATACTGACACTTAAAGCTTTGCTATTGTGCTTCCTGGTCATCGGTCTGTTTGTGCGCGCAGGATAGCTCATACCCTTGACAGCTGTTGTTCAACGGCCTCTCCGCAGGGCAGGGAGGCAGCACTCGGAACAGTCTCTCTGCAGTCAGAAGGTAAAAACATTATACACACAATTTAAGGTTTAAGCTGCTTAAACTGGCAGCCTCCGGAGAGAGATCAGTAACGTGTACTGCAGAAGACTCTTCCAGCGCAGCCCCTCGGTCACAGACAGCCATCAGTAAGGGGCCCATCAGAAGGGTACTGTAAGCAAAGTCGTCCAATTTGAGCATGCTCTGATAAATGGCTTCATTCCTCTGCCCCCTTTCTTCTTTCCTCCTTAGGCTTCGGGTTTTCGGCAAGGGGAGTTTTACTTCGACTGTAGCAACTCATCCCGGAGGAGGGACTGCCGTTCTGAAATACGTGTTGGCGTTGAGACCCGGCAGGGCCGGTGCTCCCGGCGGCTCGGCCAGGCTGCCTGTCCTGCTGTCAGCTGGGGACTGGGTTTTGCTGATGGAACATTGTTCGTGGGTACTGAGGGTGATATATGAGGATGTGTATGAGAGTGGTGAAAGTGCATGGGAGGTGACATGGGGGGCTATCTCATGCGTCAGCTCTAGAATTGCTTTAATTAGCTACCCCTGGGAGCCAGCGGCGCTCCCGACTTGCGCAGCGGGGAGCCGATGCACCGGGCGTCCTTTGCTGGTCCCCAAGCCAGGGCATCGCTGCGCGCTGGGCAGCGCTGGCTCCAGGCTCAGGGTGGCTGTGGGCAGGCAGCCCACAGTGTGGGGCTGTGTGGCTCAGGGCGCTGTGGGCAGGCAGCTCCCGTGGCTCCCCGCAAACGCCCTTTCGGAGCGCTTCAGTGTGTTGAAGGCCAGTAATTGGAGCTGATGTTGGTCAAGGACATCAGCTGTTTCCAGGCTGATAACCGACGTGAAATATTGTCCAGTACATTCCTTTTCGGTACAATGAAGCTTTATTTTGAAAATGTATCATGTAAACTGTATCATAATACGCTGAGTGGAGTTAAATGTGGTCCTTCAACTGCAGGCTCAAACAGCTGAGCAGACTAAGTGTAGATAGCATCTTCCTTGAAAGACGTCATCAGTTTGACAGGGATTACCTTTCTGCTCCTAGCATGTTCCTCTTTACACCTGTAGTTTGGATAAACCTTGACTTCCTCATCTCTGTGTATATTGGGGCGGGTTTGCTGTTGTTGTTTTGTTTTTTTTTTTTTTAATTTCTTGTGTTCTGAGGCTGCTCAAGTATTTCATGTGGTCTGCTGCTTTCTTTAAGTTGGAGACCTTCTGCTTGTAAAGGCTAATGCAACTGTTAAATACACCACAGTTTGCAGAGTCCACTCCTTTTATCCTTTCAGAGGAAATTAATGAGAACACTTGGAAACTGACTGAAGGAAAAATCAATACTGATGACATGTGAACATACTTCTGTGAACAATAAAATACATTCTAGAGTTGTCATGTGTCACCTTAGGCTTGCAGATTATTTTTTTGATCTCAAATGAGATCAATCAGCTTTTGAAGAATAGAAGCTTTTGAATTACTGAATTTGTCTTCCTTTCATGATTGGGAAGAGAACTTTTTTATGCACAGTATGTGTGAAAGGTGTTTTGTCCTTGAGAAATTTTTCCTAAATCATGTAGCGAAGGACTGCTGGATGAGTGCAGCAGTACCCGACCCTCAGCGCAGAATCCCAACCAGCTAATGCTGCATTGCTGTTGCAAAGGCAGTACCTCCAGGAAGGTAGATCCACTTGCTGCATCTCCTGGACGTGTTGAGAGCTAGCACCAACTAAATCAGATGCTAACATACTCTCTTTAGGTCTGATGGACTTAACTGGTGGTTGGTTGTTGTTTTTTTTTTTTAACTAAGACTCATTCTGTAGTCAGGTGTTGAAATGTTGGTTTTGAATTCTCTTGGGGTAGTTGGTGAACTTTTGTAGTCCCTCCGTGACTTGCATATGTGAAGTCACTGTGACCTGCTCCCTCTTTTTTTTTGGACTGGAATTGAATGAGTTCTTGGGCTCTTTCCATGCTTCTGCTAATCAGTGTTCTAAAAATGTCTGTAGTGTAGAGGACCAGGTATTTCTGTGCAACCCAACACCTTCATGTAGAAGATGCACTTGAAGAATAGGGGTTGAAGGATGGGCCAGAAGTGCTTGGCCCCTGCTGGAAATTTTGTACTTAGCTGTGTTAGGATATACAGGGTCTGAACACCCCTCTCTCTGTGTGGAAGGGAATGTGCTGATCAAGTGGTGGTGGTGGTGAATTCAGCACACGGATATCTGATTTCTTGGCAGATCTGACACTGGGAGTATCTGGACTGCTGCCTGCCCCAAGGAAAAGAGTGTCGGTGTGACCCATGCTCAGCCAGTACTCATCCAAGCAGTGTAACATGAGCTCCTAACCTGTAGACAGTTTTACCAGCCCTGAATAATGTCTCTTGTACTGTGAGATCTTATCTCCCTAATGGCCTGCAAGAGGGTACAAATGAGGAGAAATAAATATGGCTCTTGCTTTTGCTTCCTCTGCATTTTGTGGAACAGTTGATTTTTTTTTTTTTTTTTCCTTGTTATGCCTCGTGTGTTCATTAGTGCTTTTAAAGGACTGAGCTAGTTTGTTAGAATTTTAGGGACAACTGAAAATACGATTTGCTCCTACCTTCTCATCACCTCCCATCCCCAAATATTCTTTCCCATTTTGCTGAACAAGTAAAAAGGAAGGAGCCGCTTGCCATGTCCTGAAGCCCAAGTAGAGTCAAACCACTGTAACAAACATAGAGGAACCGTCATGTAACATCCTTCAACAGAAGTGAACAGGCACCAACTAGACCAAACGGTACAAAAGCAGGATTTCATCTTTATGTTGCATCTGTACCCATAGGTCCCAATTGAATGGTGATCCTCCTGCAGCGGAAACTGCCTGCCTAGTGGTATTGGTGCTGCAGAGGCTGTACAATTAGACGATTAATTCCTGAAGCTTTTTAGTAGGTGGTGGGAAGGGGCATTGCTCAATAACCAAGTGCCTACTGGAAGTCCAGAGGTCTCTAGAAGGGGTGGGGGTTTCTCATCTGCTTTTGGGGTAAAGGGCTTTGGGTTGCAATTTGTAAGTAATACCATCTGCTCAAGAAGCTTGCTGTCATGTGGCGGTATGAAGGGTGAAATTGTGTTTTGTGGTTCATGCTTTTTACGTGACAAAAGTTAAGGGCAGTCTTACAAAAATCACCAGTAAAAAGGCAGACCAACGCTCGGTTGTCACTGTTGAGTGCATTGTTGGCTTTGTGCAGGAGAAGGGTGCTCTGGTGAAATGCGCTGAGCTTTCCGACTCGATGGGGCAGTTTGAATTTCATGCATAGCTTGGCTGTGGCTTACAGATACGTGTGTGAGCCTGTCCGTCCCATCCCATCAGTCCATCCCCTCTAACACCACTAAACATTCACCAGTGGAAGAAAAACATTGAGTACTGCAGGTAACCTTTTTTTTTTTTTTTTTTTAAAAAAAAGAAAAAACTTGGAACTTCCAGAAAAGTGTTGAGTGAAAGGCTGTCTTGCTAAAAGATGGATGTGCTCTCCAGAGGGGCTAATTTAGACACTAAGGAAATATATGTGGAGCTGATTGCTGGCTCGGTGCCAGTCACTGAAGGGCACCGGAGGCTGAAATGCCAGGCAGCGCTGGTAGTGCTGGCACTTCAGCCCATGACGGTTGGGTTGCATGAATTATCTCTCTGCCTTCCAGCTAATTTTATCCTGTTGATTTTTCATGAATCATTTCCCATCTCTGTGGGTTAGAAATTAAAGTGGAAGTTTGCTAGCCAGAATAGCCACATCTGCTATTTAGAAAGTAGTGTCTGGGGTTTGCTTCCTGCCCACCCCCACGCCTTCTCTTCCCTTTCCCTTTTTACCACCGTCAATGTTCAAATATGTGAATCACTGGTGTCGCTTACCCACAGAAATTTCTAGGCTGGTCAGCTTGCCCAATGCAGGGGTCCTCTGGATGCGCGTGAGCCCGCGGTTGGGTGGCCGGGCGATGCTGGCGGCAGGTGGGTGCTGAGTGCTATGTGGCAGGGTCCCAGGCGCACGACGAGGCTGGCAGGACCCTACCGGGGCATCTTGAATTTCCTGCGTGTGTCTTATAAAACATTAAAGGGACTCCAGTGTCTTTTCCCTCTCCCAGCACAGCAGAAGAGCGGGAGTACTGTGGTGCCTCAGCCTGCTGTGTGCCTACCAAGCACTTCCTCACTCCAGCCTTTTTATCCGTCCGTGGACGAGAGTAGAAGGTCGTTTGGGCAGTAAATTCACATCTCTGCTTTCTGTAAAAACCTCTGCGTGGTGGAAAACTTACACCCGAACGTAACTTCCCTGTGTTGAGCTGTGTGTGCCTGATTGCTGTCGAGGCTGCTATCTGGGCTAGAAGCAAGGAGAGAATAAGTTCATTATCCAGAAGCTGAGCCCTGTAAGTAGGGATCTAGGGACCCACACAGGAGTTGCGTTAGCATGGATCCTGTGGGTAAGCAAGGTTTTGCTGGCAGCTGTGCTTAGGGAAGAGCCCTTTCTCTTGAAACAAAGTGAACACTAGATAAACGAGAGGAGGTCTCTAGCTTGCTGGTGTTCATTTTTAATCAGTCTTGGCAGATCATAGCAAATCCAGGAGACTGGAAGAGTGATCATGTTGGGACGGTTCTGAAAATCGCCAAGTGGATGGCCCAGGAAATGATAAGTTGGGTAGCATGACACCAGTCCTGAGCAAATATAAAGTAATTCATGCTTGAAACTTGATGTTATGGGAAGTGTCTTGTACTTCTCAAACAGGTTTGATTTTATTCTTTGAGAAGCTGTTGGTTTAAAGGAAGATCTGTAGATGTGATATACTTTGGTATATAAGGCAGTTAACTCAGTGCATGAGGACCCAATTAATATCTAATGCCAAAGAATATCAATGAAATACGAGTGGCTTAGGAAGTTAAGGTAGTGATTGATGGAGAGTCAGCATCCAATAAATAAACTGAAGTGGCAGTATAAACAGTAAGGAGGATGAAGGATACTCCAAGCTAAAGGACAGTATTAGCACACTAATAAATCAACTGTTTGTGGATTAACTTTAAGATGAAATAGAAAATGGTTTTTCAGCATCAAAAGATCAAGGCTCTGTCATTGCGGCCTTAGATGAGGAGAGCAAATAATCCAGCTATTTTAAGCTAGAGCTTGATCATTTTACAGAAGAGCCTCTGCAACGTGATATGTGGAGACTGCCTTTTCAAAGAAGTAGACTCGATGACCCTTCCCTTCAAATGAGGGGAAGGGAGAAGCCAGTTCTGCCTGACCCTTACTCAATGATGCAGAAAAAAGCATGACTCTCCGCTGGTGAAAGGTGTAGATGAAACAAGTTTGGTGAATTGTAGCTATTGATAAGGGGCAGGACAGTGTAATGCAGTTTGTTTGGTAAATGGACCCATTGAAACAAAATTATTTTCATGCAGGCAAGGGGAGAGTTATGAACCTGGAAAGGCATGTCCCAAACGTGATCTGCAAAGAGGGGGCTGTGTCCTTAGCAGTCCCATGTGAGAACGTGGGGGTTGGAAGGGCGGGCAGCTCCAGGGAGCTTTCTGTGCCAGGTCCTAGCTGGAAAAGATGACCGTGATTTTGGACACACAAACAGGGAGGTAATGAATCAGAATGAGGAGGTAGTTTTATGTCTGTTGCCCTTATATTTACTTCAGTCTCAGTCTTACATCAGCGTGGCTTTCTGGTGCCAGCATCTTGAAATCATGTGGAGAAAATTGGAAGAGTTACACAGAAGAATGATGAAAATTATTGGAAAGCTGAGAAGATACTGCATGGGTACATATCCAGGGCTCTGCTCTGTATGTATTTTTATTCAGTTCTTATCGCTATTGCTATCCAAACACCCTTCAGTAGTGCCTTAAGGAACAAGGCTTACATCTGCCACTTGGTTGTACTCTTACTCTGTCCTTGGGGAGAAAAATGTTGGCGGAATAGCATCTTGTTTTAGTACTGGGGTACTGTGACTGTTTGTTTTAACTTCATAAATCTAGGTACATATTTTATGTTGAAGAAGCCAAAGGCAAAGAAGTGCAACTGGTAGTCCTGACCAAAGATGGTGAGGTTTGTTACAGCTGTTAACCTGGGAAGCAATTCTTTCCATTGGCTCAAAGCAGCATTCCAGCATGCCAGGTATTTCAGCCTCTCCCACCGGGTTGCAGGGCCTTTTGAAGGAGCTGCTGACTGGTGCCCAGAACTAGAGAGATTCACATATAGCTTGTCCGTGGTGGGGATTAACAACTGAAATGAAGTGTTGGCTTCTCTTCCCCTTGCCAGACTCAGATGGAGATTTTGTCCTGTTTGTAGGCTAAAGGTAAGGGCATGTGACATACAGGGGATCAGCCAGGTTGACCTAATTCTCCTTCCTACCCTTAAACTTTGCATCTGTGAGATCAATGCAGAGAACCAAACACAGCAAAAATGAGAAGTTTCCAGTTTAAGGGAATTATTTTTAATATATTTTAAAACCAGAAGTCACTTATGCATTCTTTTAGCTGCAGTAAGTATCTACCTTGGCTCTGTGGCATGCTGCACTGTTTCAGAGGCTTTTAGGCTGCATGGGAGCTTTACATTGTCAATATCCTGCTGTGTTGAGTCCTTACTCAACACTTAACACAGAGAAATTGTATCGAATAATACCTGGTTTGCAGAGGCTTGTGCTGATCCATGGCACTAGCTTCCCTCTCTGAGATCAACAAAGGGCAAATGCTCCCAACTAACCATAATACAGAATTTTGTGGCAAATACTGTAAAGTCAGCAGTATTTTCCACCTTCACTAGAAGCCACCATAAGACAAACTTAAGGCTATTTCAGGGATTATTTCAGAGGTTCTTTTCCTTCCTCCTCCTCTGAAATGCATCTGTCAGTAAGTTGATCATGGCAGGTTTTCATGACGTTTTGCCAATGAACATGTGAGACTGACAGTGTGAACACATCTTGCATCCATTTGGAATGACAGGAGGAGTTCCAGGTTAGCAACTGGGAATTTCCCAGTCCCCAACCTGTCTGCAGTTGGGATGACACCGAGAACTTGGTGTTGTGGCACCATGATGTTGTTTGTCATGTCATTTGCTGGTCTTGAGCAAGTCATTGAAACCACTGGGAACTCCCTGCTCTAAAACGGATTTAAGTCTTGTGATTATGAAGCTTGCTCTCCAAGCTTCATCAGAAAGCTTCAGTAAAACTGGTGGTGCTTCCAGGTATCTTTCTTGTAGTCCTGACCTTCTTCAGTGTTTTGAGAATTCAAAACTCAAAGAAAATGTTTCATGCTTCTGGTGAATTTATGGTTACTGACTGTAGTGGAGTAATTGGCAATGATTTAAACAAGTCCTAGTCGCAGCCCATGCTGCTCAAATCCTACATCACCCATGCCCTATAATTTTCACTAATTAAGTTTGAGTTTGTGACTGCCCCAGCTTGTCTCCAGCTCCGCAGGCTGCGTTCATCCCTGCTCTGTGGCTGTCGGGGAAGAGCCCTGGCCTCGCATCAAGCTGGGATGCAGGTCATCGGGACACTGCTCTGCTGCACCGCCGGGTGGAGGACCGCTTTGCCCGCAAGAACGTTGTATTTCGGAGGGGAAAGTTAAGCCAGCGCTGTGGCAGCTGTCAAGGCAAAAGCAATTTTCCCAGCCGAGTATGGGGTTAGCATCTGTCTGTGGACAGTTGGTCCTCCTCCGAGCTAACTGATTCTCCCTCTTATTTTGTGGGATCTCTCAGTGTTTGCACTGGCTGCACGTGTGAGCTGTGTAGCCAGCTGGTACTTCATGAAGCAACCTGAAATGGTTGGCATGGCTGAGGACCTTGGTAAGTGAATTCACCTCAGGGAAAACAGTCTTTCGTGGCTGTTTGGAGGGGGGAGCTCAGAGCCTTGAATGCTGTGCTTTATTCCCCCTTCCCGGCTCATCAGTAGCTGACTGTTCTGGATTACTATTTCTGGTAATAATATGCAACTGTAGAAAAAGCATATGAATTCAAGTCCATCTTTCACCATGGGCCTGCACTTTAAAACGAAACCGTGGTACAAGCTAAGCAAGATCTTTCTTAAAAGAAGAGGGGATGACCTCCAGAAGGCTGGCAGTGAGAAACTGAGTGAAGGAGCTGTGTGCTGAGAAGGGGATGGATTCCTATAAGGCTGTTTCACATGCAAGAATGTCCCAATCTGGGAAACTTGCCAGTAAAATGTAAAATTAAAGCTCTGTTTTGGAGGCAGATCCACGCAGATAAGAGTCTGTGGCTGTTAACTAGTAACTACAAGAGGGGCAGTGATAAAGAAGGCATACGTGAGGACAGGAATTCACAGGTTCGTTCATGCTTAACCCCATTTGGATGTTTTTTTCCCTGCATTAGAGATTAACAGCTCAGATGTTCTTGTGATTTCTACTTCCCTGATTGTGAGCAACATGGTAAAGCTGCTGGAGATCTTAACATGTGTCATGCAGAAATGTGACAGGTCCTTGCCTACTTTGTAAAGAAAACGGGAGAGGTTATGTGGCACTGCCTGTGAACCTGAGGATTGCCTCTTGGGATTTGTAGCAGTCACGCTGCTGTCCTGGGCCTGTGGAGGGGCATTGTGCCTCATACCGCGACTGCCTTTGCTGTCCAAAGGACTTGCTGCTGTGTGCAAACTGCAGCTGGATCTTCACAGCATCCCTCTTGCCTAGGGATTGCTCTCTCTAAGATGCTGCTAAGACTTTGCAGTAGTCTGTGTGCACACTGACGCTAGGACCGACTATCCCGATGGCCACAGGGCTGAAGCCCTCCCAGGGGTACTTTGATCAGCAACCAAAGGAGCCTGCTCTGCTTACACTTACATGGTGCTTCTCCTCTGAAGTCCTCCACGATGCGGGATTTAATATTTAGGTATCAGAACCAAGACAACTATAAAAGTTGCCCCAAAAATGGAGTGAAAAGTGCAGAATGACAACTGGAATCTTGTAGTTGTGGAGAACTAAATGGGGAGGGGAAAGGGCGAGAAAGAGAACAGTAAAATTAAAAGCAGCTTTTAAGTGCATCAGAAGCTAAAAGAGTCCTAGAAACACAGTCATGTACTGATGCCTGGAACTGGAGCTGTTGAATGTTTCTTTCCTGTAGCTGGCAGAAAAGCTTGATGATGCTACCAGTTACAGCAGCAGCGTAATGCTCTCTGTTGTAGCAGTAGCTTGGGAAATTACCAAATAGCGGCTACTACAGCAGTACATTTTTAAGTTTGCTGTTCTGGCTGACTTGCAACCAGGGATTTTAAAAGGGCTGGCTGAGCAGCGCTCTCTGGGCCATAAATGCTAATTTTTAATTAAAAAACCATATATGTAGTGAGTTCAACTGAAAAAAATGTTGTGTATTAGTCATAAACGAGTAAGCTAATACCAAGTCTAATCTGGGCAAACTAGAAAAATCTGGGCAACCTGCAGTTTGATGTTGGTTTCCAGTAAAATAATGCAATAGCTGATATGGGTTGGATCTGTCAGGAGTTAAGAGAGTGTTAATTGTAATAAAAGGTCTGTGCAGATTATTTTTAAAACAAGTCTTTTCTAACATGTTGTGATTATCTGATGTTGCTATAATTTTGCTCGATAAAGGTAAAACTGTTTGATATGTCTTGCATGTTTAATGCACTGAAGTTGTGCCACAGGTCATCGGAATAAGCAGGTAGAGTGATTCAGTGTGTCACACACTGTTGAAGCGGGTCCAGAGGAAGGCCACGAAAATGGTCAGAGGGTTAGAACACCTATCCTATGAGAAAACACTGAGAGAGTTGGGGTTGTTCAGCCTGGAGGAGAGAAGGCTCTGGGGAGACCTTATTGCAACCTTCCAGTACTAAAAGGTGGCTTATAAGAAAGATGGGGACAGACGTTTTAGCAGGGTCTGTTGCGATAGGACAAGGGGTAATGGTTTTAAACTAAAAGAGGGTATATTTAGACGAGGTATAAGGAGGACATTTTTTATGATGAGGATGGTGAACCACTGGCACAGGTTGCCCAGGGAGCTGGTAGATGCCCCATCCCTGGAGCAGACTGGATGGGGCTTTGAGTGACCTGATGTAGTTGAAGATGTCCCTGCTCATTGCAGGGGGGTTGGTCTACATGACCCTTAAAGGTCCTTTCCAACCCAAATTATTGTATGAATAAACAAAAACATGAATGTGACATGAAAGGTCACAGTGTGACAATGAAAGTAGAGCCATTGCTGATAGTGTATTTCTAGTAGTGTCAGCTGGGAATTGTTTTTTTTTTTTTGGTTTGATGCTAATCAAGAAGTGGGTATCAGTCTCTTCTCCCAAGTAACTAGTGGTAGGCTGAGAGGAAACGGCCTCAAGTTGCACCAGGGGAGGTTTAGATTGGATATTGGGAAAAATTTCTTCACTGAAAGGGTTATTAAGCATTGGAACAGGCTGGCCAGTTTTTTTTTAGGCTGCCCAGGGAAGTGGTTGAGTCACCATCCCTGGAGGTGTTTAGAAGATATGTAGATGCGGTGCTTAGGGACATGGTTTAGTGGTGAACTTGGCAGTGTTAGGTTTATGGTTGGGCTTGATGATCATAAGGGTCTTTTCCAACCTAAATGATTCTGTGATTCTATGAGTCTGAGTTTGTCAGTGTCCTGGAAGAAAACACAGAGTTAATTTGGATTATGTTTGTGGGCAACACAAAGTCTGGGCAAGTCACAAGTAATGAAAAGAGGCAAGTAAGTGGTGGAGTTGTGATGGCAGGTATGCTGGGTGAGACAACAAGGAGTTGTGTGAACATCTTAAAAGTGGGCACCTAGTCACAGAGCAGGTAGGTGGGCTGGCATGGGGTGCGCGGTGGCCTGGGAGGTGTTGCAGGAGCTAGGGCTCTTGTGGCAGCATGGTGGTTCACCGAAAACAAAACCCCAGCTGGACATGGTGGCCAGAAAGTAGATGTGGTACTTGGACACAAACATGGAAATCCTGAGCAGGGGCAGGGAGGGTGTTATCTCGGTGCAAGGTGCTGCTCCCGTCAGCACAGGAGCGCTGCGCAGGAATGTTGCTGATAAGTTGGAGGGAGTTCAGGGAGGGCCGTGAGAGGGGAAGGCTGAAAAATGTGCCATACAGTAAAACGAGGAGCTCTGTGTGTAAAATAAACACTGGATTTCTCTTTTTTTGTGGGTCTTTTTTCTTGTCGGAGATACACTGTAGTTTAACCAGGAGTTCACTGAAGGAAGTGCTGTGGCCTGCCTCGCGCAGGAGGTCAGACTGCGCCGTCGCAGGGTCTCTTGCTCCATAATGAAGGAGTCCCCACGAGGGAAGAGTGGGAAAGGAAAAGCCATTGTCTCTTCAGAGGCACATGTCTGCATCTCTTCCTACTGAAGCCTTGGAGGTTGTGCGTGTTTAAACTCTAGGTGCCCTGTCTGCCGGGCTTCCCAAATGGGTGGGTTTTCTGAGAGCATCTTGCTGTGCAGCCTGTGTCCGCCTCTCCTTGCACCAGCGCAGGCCCCACAGCTAACCAGCTCAGTGGCAGCACCCGTCTCTTCTTGGTTTTTAACCTTTCCCCTTTCCCCCAGCTGCTGCTTTTTCCCTCCTGAGCTGCTTTACTGCGGACTTTTCAGGGAAGACCTTTCCTTCTCCTCAAGGAAGGGCAGGTAGCCTCAGCCTGCAGCACCGGCTGATGCATGGGGACAGCACCGGAGAGCTTCCCTCTCGCTCTGGAGAGCACAGACCAGGGGCTCAACCTGTCAAAGTAATGAGCCCCTCCTTCCCCGTAATATCGCTTTCCTTCTGACTGGCTGTGGTAATTAGGAAGGAAAATGTATCCTGTTTTGGGCATCTTGTAAAGGCTTAGAAATGTGTGTCTTTGCATGTATCTGGTTATACTTATGCTGAGTCTTTGCTATCAGAGCATTATATGAATATTAACTAGTGCTTGCTTGATACGGGCTCGGTAGAGGTCTTTCAGGCTGCTCGTTGGCATGTGAGAAGTTGGGCTGGAAAAATTAATCATTTGTCCCCTGGCACAAAGAGAAGCCACAGAAACTGGGAGTAGCATTCCTTCTTGCTGTAAACAGGGCACAGATGCAGACCAGACTTCCATGCTGCTCAGTCCCGTTCAAGCACGTGTGGAATAAGACAATTCCTGTCTTCAGGGGTTTGTGACCTCAGAACATGAATTTTGGGATGCCCAGAGCTAAGTCGTGATGGGGATGCGCTTTTCCACCAGCGCCCCTGACAGAAGGGGTCTGTCTGCTCAGCTGCTGAGGCCCTGCCGTCGGACATAGCATAACGGAGTGTGCCATTAGGCAGAGGACATGGAAAGGGGCATCTCAAGGGGGCTTTGCGGGGAGCAGCTGTGAAGTCTGGCTGATCTGGTATGGTGCCTCAGAGCAGCCAGTTTGTGTGCCTTGGAGGAAGTCTTAAGACAAATGCAATGAGGAGACAAGCGGCACTCTGCTTTATTCCTCGTCTCAAGATGGAATGCTCTGAAGCTTAGTGGCCCTTCCAAAAATGTTAATTAAACAAATTCTGAATTATCATCACACACCTTATCAATATTTTCTTGTCAGCACCATCCCATGGGGGGAGGGGAGGGAAGTGTTACCGTTCTGGAGCTTGCTGTCCTTAAACATCATTAAGTGGTTTCTGGCTCTTGTATAGAGCTGAGAAAAGCATTTTCACTACAGCAGCTTGCATGCCAGAAGGGTGATGGTAGCTTTGCTCCACTCATCACAAGGGACAGGGAAGATTGAGAGCAGGACTTGTGCAATTTTGGTGGAGTCTGGCTGGGTGCTGTAGGCACTTACCTGTTTGTCAGAGGTGTCCGGAGCACACAGAAAGCTCCATCTGCAGGATATACCACACTCTGTTCCCAAATGGAGACTGGCATATGTTACATTGGTAGATGGATCCTGGTTCATGCCATGACCTGCATTCCTCTTTTTTTGTCATTCTGTCCCCAAAGACCTGCTCTGAGCTAGCGTTGACCCATGTTTCCATAACACATCCACCCATCAGTCTTAAACTCCATGCGCAACATTTTTCATCGGCTCTGTGGAGCATACTTCAGATTCCCTGTGCCTCATGTTGCTCCATGGTGTCTCATGCTCTTCACCTGTCCTGTGACTGAACTGCTCTTTCCTCCCCAGCATAGGAAGGAGTTTCCACCTATGTGCACATGTAGGTGCCCAAGCGTGTGATGGCGGTTCTTGCTGCCAGGAGGAAGCCTGCTCTGCTGGCTGCCTCCTGGCCTGGGGGAGGAAGGTTGTGTTTTCCTGGCTACTCATTTTTCTCCTTCCTTCCTTCATTCTTTTTCAGAACATGAGTGAAAACTTGAAGGACTGTTTGATCCAGACTCAAGCTTCCTTAGGGGAGATGGTGACGATAAAAACAGAGGCCTGCTCTCCACGCCGGGACCAGGAGTATGGACAGCCTTGGTACGTGGCTGAGCTTTGGTCTGATGTACTCTCCCTCCTTCCCTCCATCTCCCTCCACAGCTTAAAGTTGGTTTTGAGGGATACACTTGAACCTCTCAAAGTTATTAAAACCCTCCCTTGCGAGGTCTGCCTTGAGGTGTATGACAGGGATGGTCACCGACTCGTGTGCTAGGCGCATCTGCTACGTGTGCTAGTTCACATCAGGCCTTGCGGTGCTGGCATGCGTTGAGGGTGCTGCCTTGCCTTTGAGCGGCATGTTTCCTGGGCTGTAGCAGAATGGTGCTGCCTCTTTGCTGGTGCGAATCCTCTCTGCCACTGTCCTGCCCGGTGTGGGACGTGCCAGGTGTGTGCTATGCATGGAGGTGCTCTAACTGAAGTCACTACCTGCTGTAGCCTTTAGCCTTAGGCCATCTCAGGTATCTGTTTTTGGCAGGTTGGATGGCAAATTGAATCATTTCTCTCCTGGAGGTGTGAGAACTAAGAGAGTTGTTCAGACCTCGTTGCCTCTTACCCTCTCTGTGTGCAGTCCCAGCGTCTTGATAGGTTAACGTCATGTTTCTGTTGTTCCCTGCCAGCTCTGGAAGGCCTGACCCGCAGTCCATGGAGGTGGAGCCCAAGAAACTGAAAGGGAAACGGGATTTGATCATGACCAAGAGCTTTCAGCAAGTGGATTTCTGGTGTAAGTGTCTTGTGAGTGAGGGAAAAGCAGTGCTTCCACTTGTATAGACTCCGGTCTTTCCTAGTTGGCGCCTTGACAGTTTGGGGGAAGGAGCAGGGAAGAAAAAAGCCAGGGACGAATTTGCATGCGCTCCTGAAAAGACCAGCACAGTTGATAGGGAAGCTGTTGCACAAAAGCAGCTTGTCCGTCATGGGGCTATGCAGCGGTAGGGAGGTATGTGGAAAGAGTGCTGGAAACATGGAAATGCACTTGGGAAAACCCCAAGAGTCTGCAAAAGCCAAAGGCTTGAATTCAGAAACTGTGCAGGGAACATTATGTGGACAACAACTCTTTCCTTTCCCCCATGTTCTGGGAAAGAAAACTGGTGCCAGTTACGTTGGCACACCTACAAAATATCAAATAGGCCTGAGTCCCTGTCTGGTCACAGACCAAGTACCTGGGGATGCTGTCTCTCTCGCAAGCACAGAATAAAGGCTGTATGATGAGGGTGTTTGTTTTCAGGGATGTTTGTTCTAGTTCCCTTCTGGTGTGTGGGGAATCAAACCTTTTGGCTTGAGGACATTGCTGCTAACAAGGGATCTGTAAGGAGCCCCCAGCCTCTGTCTCTGCAGACAGTGACGGGGCCTTTCCCTGTGTGTATAGCTGTCGGTGGCAAATCTGTGTAGGGCACCAGGGCTCACGCAAGCACAGAAGTTGGTTGAGCAGGTGTGGGTTGGGGCAGAACCCTTGTTGAGAGCAGCCAGTGAAGTGTCTTTATGCATGGAAGTCAGGCTTTGGTGTAGGGGCTTGGCCAGGCTCAGGGGAGGACGGGGAGCTGGGGCGTGCTATCCTGAATGCTGTGTGTCCTACGATGGCCTGTGTGGCCATCACATCTGCCCAGCTTAACCCCTGCTCCCCTCATACCCACAGTCTGTGAGTCCTGCCAGGAGTACTTCGTGGATGAGTGCCCAAACCACGGCCCCCCGGTGTTTGTGTCTGACACCCCAGTGCCTGTTGGCATCCCTGACCGGGCAGCGCTCACCATCCCACCTGGAATGGAAGTGGTGAAAGAGCCCAATGGGGAGAACGACGTGCGCTGTATGAACGAGGTGATCCCCAAAGGTCACATCTTCGGGCCGTATGAGGGGCAGATCTCTAGCCAGGACAAGTCCGCAGGATTCTTCTCGTGGCTGGTGAGTGACGTGTCTCCCCAACAACACCCTAGCCATGCAGCTCAGAGCTGGGGGACTCACTGGCCTGTGGAACCAGACCTTAGACATCTTCCCCCTTCTCTGAAGATCTTCTGCTGACCACATAGACAATAGGCAAACATCGACCTGCCAGAATTATTAGCATCTTAAAGAGACCAGGTGCCATGGCACCCGAGTTCAGTTCACAGCTGTAGGAAGCAGAGCTTCCTTCGTCTTACCCCTTCTGCCATGTTCTTCCATCTCCACTCAACTTCTAGGACTCCTCCAGAACCTTTGTCTGCTCTGGTCATCATTTTGAGCGTAGAGGAGGGATTGTATTTGGAGATTGCAGAGCTCTCTCATAGGCCTGTAGCACTCCCTCCCAGCCCACTTCAACGGAAAAGGTGGCCCAGGAGGCCAGGAAAGAGGAGATTCAGTGTATCAGGAACTGATCTACATTTGGCCATGCACCAAAACCCGTATTTTTTTCCCCTAGTATTACAGGCCTTGGTTAGCCTATAAGATAGAGATGTCACTACTAATTATTATGAGAAATGACATATGGGACTTGAGTTACAAGTGGGAAGAAAATTGAGAGCTGCTCATATGAAATGCTGCTTATGCTTTCCTGTCTGTAAAATAAATATGTGTCTCAGCCCTGTCCTAAAAGGGAAGTTAGTCTTTCATGTCTCAGGACCATTAACAATTCTCTCAGCTACATTTATAGTTCTGTGTTATGGATATTTGTACCTAGGAAAATACCTCTTTGTCAGTTCAGAGTACCCTCCGCACACATATCTAGAGCAGCAGCCTGTAGTACTAGGAGAGCTGAGATTCATGACGTAGTTTCATATCCTGACTGGAGGCTGGAACTGAAGCAGCGATTTGAGAGTCATAGACCTTCTCCTGTCAAGACCACATAGTTGACACACTGCATCTGTTCTCTTGTTGCACAGATCGTTGATAAGAACCACCGCTATAAATCCATCGATGGGACAGATGAAACCAAAGCAAACTGGATGAGGTGAGTCCAGTTCTCTTCTGCCTTCCCTTTTGGGGCTCTGTCTTCCAGAGAGAGGCCATCAAACACTCCTTGTTGTTTTGTGTGACAGAAAAACTAAAATGCCACAACCCCTTCTTCTGCTCTTTCAGCATTTATTGTGATTAGAATCCTTTGGAGTCAGATTCAGTGAAAGGGACTAAAACAAGGATGTGTGTACGGAGGATGGCTATTTTCTGGAAGGAGGACAAATGATAAAGATGATGCTGTTTATCCGCTCTTACAAATGCTGTCAGGTCTCACTCCATTGTTCTTACTTTTTTTTTTACTTTATGTTCATATATCTGCAAAATGCTTTGCATTATCCCCAAGGTAACATTTAATTCTCTTTGGGGTTTTTTGTCCTTTTCCATTTGACAGACGTTGAAAGAGGTTCTTTTTTTTTTTTTTTCTTTCTGGGCTTCACTTGAAACAGTTGTCTGTGGTGGCTGTCATTGGTAGTGTCAACTTTACTGTGTTAGGAGAAGTATGGAGTGAGTTGCTGCAGCTCCAAATACAGAAATCATGCATGTGCTTGCGCTCCCTCTGCCGGCCCCAGGACTCAACAGAGTAGAACCCAAATACCAGTCAGTACTGAACCAGGAGTGGGGTTGGCTCTGGTTTGTTAACTACAGCAGTAAGGGAACATGTTTCACTGTGATGCAGTACTTCAAGTATTGGCATATTATCTGCAAAATGTGGGTCACTCTTGCAGCCTCTGGAGGCAGAGGCAAGGCACTGAAGTGCCTTGTGCGTACGGTGAGTCACAAGAATGGGGCATTGCTGCATAGTGTGGCCCATCCGACATTAGGACCAATCCTGGTTTCAGGAGTGAATTTTGGAAGCAGTTGTTGTCAAGAAGGCATTTCATACAAGAGTAAAGCAGTGTGGGAATTGACTGGTTTGTTGGCCTGGATGCCTAGGATTTTCAGTTCTCACTCACTAAGGGAAAAGTGGAGTACGGGTAGATGCAAGACTGACCTAGCTGGTCAAAGCTGGTTGCACCACTTTTGCTCCATTTGAGTCTTCACATGGATAGCAGCTGTTCTGACACTTACGTTCATAAAGTTCAGCAAAAGGATGCAATTTTTCTGTAAGAACTCTAGCTGTTACACTTGTTCACTACTGGATGAGAGAAAACGCTAGACCTGGGCAGAGGCTGGAGTTCTTACTCCAAAAAGCAGCAGTGGTACAGTGGACAGATAGGTAGGGGGACATATATCTCAAAGTAAAGAATGCAGAGTTCAAAAATCAGAGTGAGATTTTTTTCTGCTTAGGTCTGGATCTTTATATGATGTGGGTGATAGTGAAGCTGGGGGGAAAAACAGTCTTGGCAAGCAAAAATCCTATGATGAACTCTTCTTCGTCTTGATGTCTGCATTTAAATGGGTGCTACTCATGGTCGCAGCACCAAAGAACAGAATGTTCTTGTCTAAGCTTTTATTTACCTCAAGACAAGTGTGGTCTGGGCCATTCTGTACAGCCTTGAAAGGCAAGGAGGTTATGCTTTTGTGGAAAGGGGTTGTTTGCAACTTTTCTGAGGAAGGGTGTATCAAAGGACCTGTGCAGGCTATACCAGTCCTACTGATCTTTCTGGTTTTACTCTTGAAAATTGCTTCTTATAGCAGTATTATACAGAGTCTGACTGACAGTTCAAGTGGAGATAGTAGTCCTCAGAAAGCCTTGATTTTGTTTGTTAGCACCTTTCAAACAGAGGTGCACTCAATATCCTGTGCTAGGACGTTACCTGTCACAGAGATTATCCACAGAAGCCATACCTCCAGGACGCTGTAGACAGCGCTCTTTTTGTTTTTCAGATGGTGTTCTTTGCCATCACTCACAGATGGAGTGCTTTGCAAAGCAGATCTACTCACCCTCTGGGTAGGTGGGTATGGCGTGGGGAGGGCAGCTTGACTCCTCTCTCCTCCTTGTAGATCTGGCTATTGTTTTTGTTGTTTGACTACCACATCTGACTCCATTTTCATGTTCCCACTGAGGACAATGTGTACACTGCAGGACTTGCTGGTTTAATTTCAGGTGACTGTTTACCCAGAGCAGTGGATGACAGGGAGGAAGGAATACGAAGCGTAGCAGGTGGCATGGCAGTGGTAACATCCTCTTGCCCTTTCCCTTGTCAGTCTGTCAGTCGAGACAAATTCCTGATGCTGGGAGTATGATCTCCTAAGCTGGCCACTGGTGCAAGAATAATGCACCCTTCATCTCCGTCCAGAGTAAAGCGATGTTGTTTCCAATACTTTATGAAACTCCATGGCTTTGACCTGCTGGGATGTGTGCAAACCTCTTCCTCTCTTTTTATTTTTCTGGGGACTCAGGGTGGCTGATTGCCATGGATCGCAGCAAACCTCAGGCAAAATTGGTGCTTTCTCGGACACAAACCATGAACTCCTGCTGATGGGAGTTCTTGGGGCTTCTGAAGGATTGCACAGAACCAGCCGTTGTTCCTGGTTACCTCTGAGGAATTTCTGTTACTCAGTTATTGGGGACCTTTTAAAAAAAATGGATCTGACCAGAAAATGAAAGTAATTCAAATAGTCCAGGAAACATTCCTCTATGTGTCTGTCACTTGGCCCAGACTGAGATGCAGGATAGGAAGTACCAGCAAACTGATGGCGCCTAACCGAATTGTTGAAGTGCCTCGTGTATGGGGTTTCCAGGCTACTTTTGGCATTTATAGTCTGTATCCCTTCTTATATGTGAGTACTTGAGTTCTCAGGCTTTTGGCACTGTTCAAATTCATCCTTTACCTCAGCCCTTGTGAAAAGGCTGATGCAAGACTTCCTCACTTCTTTCTCCTTTGCCTTCCTCTCTGCCCCCTTTCCCCTCCAAACATAGTAACAAAGGGGTCATGGGGAGCAAGACTGTGCGTTATACTCCTTATGTCTGCGACTTGATCTTCATACAATCATAGAGCTTGGAAGGGAGCTCTGGTCAGGTGCTGTAACGGCCTGCTCAAAACAGGACCAACTTAGATCAGTAGATCTTTTAAGTACTGAGCTGCTGTTTTGACTTTACAGGACCTTTTAAAAACAAAAATTTAAAAGTCAGGGTTACTGTGTCTGCCCATGTGTTCAGGGGGAGTAAAAGCCACTAGCCTATGCATAAGTCATTTTGTAACTGGCCTCTGTTACCTTGCTGGAAGTGGAGCAAATGTTCTTACGCATTACAGACCGAAATTTATGCAAAGCAAAGGGATTCTGTAAAAAAATTTTCCCCAGGGCTCTGAAGTGGTTATATGCTTGCTTCTTAGAGGCCAAGAAAAGTGGAGTTGGTTGATATCTTTGTGGGGTGATAACATTAAGTACCCACTGTTCACATAGTTTACAACGTCTCATGTGTTTTTAAAGAAATAGCTGTACTGTCTTGCACTTTCAGCTTGACCTGGGCAGAGGTGTAAATTTGCAGTCTCACAGCTGGGGCTCCTCTGGAGCTTGCTAGAACCCACACAGCATCTCCAGAGAGGTACTTCCAAATGCCAGTGACTGCTCTTAGGGACATCCTGCATGCTAGAGGAAATGCATGAGGGGGGAAAAGATCTCTGACAGTAACACAGTCTGCATTTTTATAAGGAGGAGGTTAATGTGCCTGCTGGGAACATAACATTAATTGAATTTGTGATTAAAACTGGCCAGAACTCATTACTCTTCCTGTGGTGATTTTGCTGTTGGAATACTTAAATTACCGTAAATAGTTTTGACCCAAGTCATGCTGGAGAAAATGAGGGAGAAACCCTGAAATATAAATATGCCGGTCTACCACAGGCTGTCCTAAATACACTTGATGGAATACCCTGTCTGGGAAGAGCAAAAAGGGTCTCTAGATTCCCCACTGGTGCAGCTTTGCTAACTGGCAGCAGCCATGGGTAGGGTACCAGTAGGGTACCAGAGTACCCCAGTAGGGTAGAGGGGGTGCAGGTTTCCTGACCCCGCCAGTGTCTCTGAGCAGCTCCATAGAGACTTCTATTCTGCAAGTGCACCTCTACCCAGAGCACTTCGCAAAATACTGTCACTCCTTTTCAGCAGAGCAGCTTGTCAGCAGAGGTTTGGTTCCAACACATGGAGGCACTGGTGATACTGTGCAGTCGTGGGTACCTGCGGAGAATATACATGAAGCCCAGTTTCATTGAATGTTAAAAACTAAACAGTAAATGGTCCCTTGCTCAATATTCCACATAGCCTTTGTCCTCCTTCTAGTGTTAAGCTCGGAGAACTTCTTTTTCCTTTTAAGTTTGGGTTGCCTTTTTTTTCCTTGAGGTCAGTGTAGCAAGTGCTTTACTGGCTCTCCATCATTTCATTACCATCTTCCCTAAATGCTCCTTCTATTCCTCCATAAATGAAGCTCCACCAAGACACCATCTCAAGGATGCATTTCGGTTTGTTCCAGGGAAATGCATCTGTGCATTTAGCTCCCAACTCTTCTTGTACGTGGCCTGAATTTGAGCAGCATTTCCTGCTGGTTTTCCAGCTTTAACCAAGGTTAACAGCTTCTGACACTTACCCCAATGGAGGGCAGCGGTGTCAATGAGATTCATTATACAGCAGTGTAACAGCACTAAGGAGAAACAAGAATGACATCTGACAAGGGTCACTCTGCCTTACAGAAGAACTTACTTACAGAAGTAAGTTTTCCTTAGTCTGCAGCCCACAAGCACCTTTCACACGAGTGCATCCCAAACCACCTCTATTCTGCTGGGCCACGGCAGCACTTGAAAGGCACCTACCTCTGAGGAGGTGTTAGCAGGGCCATCACAAATGTGGGACAAGTGGAGAAACTGCTAAGGTCTTTGCTTATACCAACTTTCCAGAAAGTATTTTGGGGTGGCTAAAGTTTGCCACATCCAGCCAAGATTTTAAGATTAAAAGTAATTTTTTGAAAGAGCTATCCCAGCCAGAGTTTATTCCCCTGACGTTGCAAAGATGCTAACAATGGGTCCCAAATTAAATGAAACCAAAGATGCTATTACTAGTAGATATCTAGATAAGCAGAAAGATAATGCATGGGGAAGCCAAGAAGTTTTCCCTCCTACGGTGTCACTTCAGAGCTACAATTGTTAGGTGTCGTAACCACGAAGATGTCTTATTTCTAGTATGTTACATCTTAATATTATTTTTAAAGATTAGTTTTCTAGGTCTGTATTGACAGCTTTTTAGAGTAATTTATATTAACACTGAAGTCGTCTACCTCAGATGAGTGTTGCTTTCTCCACCATAACTCCATACTGATGTAGATTTCTACCTGAGAACTTCCTTTTAAAATATTAAGAACTGTATGACATGAATGTCAAAAAGGTTGACCCCTTTCAAAAAGGTCCCCAACATCCCTGCTTTTAATTGTTTGAAGACATGTAAAAGCAGTCTTTTCTAACATGTAGCATTAGAGTAACGATTTTGGCATTTTATTTTGCTCTGCTATAATTCGAATCAAGGTGTACACTAAGTTTTCCCAACAGTTCTGCTCCTCTGTGGCCTTCTGATCTCTTCAGTGCTGTTCTACATGCTTACACACAGGTGTCCATTCCCCAGGCTGCAGATTTTTCCTCTGTCTGTAAGCCCACCTTGTTCATGTGCAGAACTGCATGTTCACACAGTTTGTGTTCTCCTTCCCTATTGAATAGATCTGCCGCCTCCCCCCCTCCTCTCCCCACCCCCAGTAAAAAGCCATATTTAGGACTAATGTTTTGTTTATTTTTAAAGTTTCCTTTGACCGTGCCTGGAAAAATTAAACCCCTACCCGCTTTGGACAAAACTGCTTGTTCTCAGGATGACTGCCTCTTCTTCTCAATGGACTGAGGCTACGAGTTGTTCATTTGAAGCACCAGAAACTGGGCACAGGCTCCTGTCAGCAACAGTGACAGCAAAGCCTAGCCAGGGAAAGCAAGTGGGTGGCCTCATTCCTTTTGAGAACAATAAGAAACGGCAACCATTTCTGAGTAAAACAAGAGCTTGTTGTGAAGCACACGCTGGCTGTGCAGCACCCCTGCTGCTGAAGAAAGGACTTTTCTTTAGGAAAAGCAAATTGCATAAATTGCCCATGAGTCTACTTGAAATTTTTTTTCCCTGAAAAAAATCCAATTTGGTGTAGCCTCTGCATGACATCCTGCAAGCTTTAACAGAAAGGGTGGTTTAAAAGTTTCTGTTGCATGTTGTGCCAGGCAGGTTTCAGGCCTCTAGATTTCCTCAAGAACCCATTTTCGAGTAATGTCATCTTAGAAGCTAATTCATCAATTTGATAGCGAGTTTTCACGCTTTTTGCTGTGCACAAACTGTGGCAAGCGACATGTGTCGGTACTGGAATTCTCATATGTAAGTCAGGGCATCAGATGAAGCATGAATTTTCATTTTAACTATAAAGCTGAGAAGGCTCCTTCACACTAGTGTCACTTGGTGTTTCTTTTCTTGAGCTTGAAAATTGCCTCTTAAAAACAAAACAGCTGCCTTTTCCTGGTGTGATTGAGGAAAACTGAGAAGTTGTTGTGGGTGGGGGGACCTGGATCCCACCGAACTCCTCTGCCGCAGTGCCGCGCTGGCCAAAAGGTTGGATGCAGGGGGATGCTTTGCGCTGATTTCCTTTTACCCAATTGTGCTTTGTGGGATGTTCAACCCAAGGAACATGGCTGAACGAAAGAGGAAGCCCAAGTTTTCCAAGGAAGAACTGGACATTCTGGTCGCTGAGGTGACCCGAAATGAAGCCATGCTGTTTGGGAGGGAGACAGTGCGTCTATCCCATGCTGACAGGGACAAGATCTGGGAAGGCATAGCCAGGCAGATCACATCAGTCAGCCAGGTCCCCAGATCTGTAAAGGACATTAAACACAGATGGGACGACATGAAGAGAAGGACCAAGGACAAACTGGCCTTCATGCAGAGGTCCCTCTCCAGCCCTGGCAGCATGGGGCGGCCCTCGGCCATCGTCCTGACCGCCCATGAGAGAGCCATCGAGTCGACGCTGCATTCGTCACGCCAGATGCACGGCTTCCAGAGAGCGGATCTGGACGTGGTTGACAGCCCGTCAACAAGCTGTAAGTATCATTGCCTTAACACCTCTTTGTCTTATGCTTGATATCTCAGTTTGACACCAGAAGAGCGTTGTGTGTTTTGTGAGATGCTGGGTTGCCCGTCAAGCCAGTCCTACTGCTGTGTTTGGTTTCAAGACAGCCTGCTCTGGTGATCACGGGGTGTTGAGATGGATTCAGGGAAAGCTGTTTACAAGTTAAGATCATCTTCTTTATCTGTTTATCTAGTGCTTTTCCATACAGTCTTCTAAGGATAGACATTGTTCAGATTCCACTTTCTCAATGGGTCATAAGTCTGAACAAATCCTACAAGCGAGGGAACATCTGTAGTTGAAGTGCAACTACCTCCAGTCTGTGAAAAAGCGTTTGCAAAGGATTGGAGTTCTTCCATCTTGCATGCACCCCAATAAAACAGCAATGCTATCAAGCTGAAAATCATGTGCCAGTCATTAATGGATCACTGCATGGTAATCATCTTCCAAGAGGGCTCAGGCTGGGGGGGGGGGGGGGGGGGGGAGCTCAGTGTTCACTGGTGTTTATGCTCTGAGGCCAGGCCACTAATGGTTTCTCACTAGTGGTCTGAAGGCTCAGCACAAGTGCTGTGAAAAAGGTAGATAATAATGACTCCCTTCTTCACTGTTTTTTAAGAAACTACTGGCCCTGCTTTCTGAGTTAATCTTCTTATACCACAACTCTGAAGACACCTTCCAGTGCTGAACCACAAGGTGCTTTTTGCAGGTTCTTTCCCCAGTTGTGTGCATACGGTTTTCTTTGTGGAGGTGAAGCTTCGTTGTCTGTGAGCTTCTAGGGGTACAAAAGAGAGAAAGAGGGAGTAACTTCTTGGGAAGTGAGCCAACTGACATTTCATGAGTGGCACTAGGTCTTACCTCATATCTGAAGTAACACTGTTAGTGGGAAAGCAAGGACTAAAATCTTCAAGAACTGACAAAACGGGACTTGATCATTCTTTGCATCCATCTTGGAAGCCAGTCATGCTATTTCAGAGGTAAAATGAATACAGCTTGTGCAAGGAGATAGTGGAAAGTTGCAACAAGTGAAGTATCATCTCTTCTTACTCTTGATGTGCCTGTACCTGTGAACTGGCACATCACTAGATGTTTATCAGACTAATAAGAACTTTCCCATGGTGTTTTGCTTTGGTTTTGGTTTTGCATCAGGTATACTTGCCCGATTAATATAGGGTCCTGTTGCTCCTACACCTGACTGCTTGGTTATCTTAGTGATGCCAGGCCACATAGTGGCCTTGCAGTACAGACTTTGCAAGCAGCAAGTACTACATCTGTGCTTTTCTCAGTGCAGAGGATGTAAGAAATTACATGGGAGCAGGGTTTTGGCATGAGGAGCTGAACGTGTCAGAGTGTTCTGACACTAGATCAAAGACCAGGAACCTTTGTCCCTCTAAAATGTTGGAGGATTCCAGCTACTTACGGTTTTGGGGAAGGGGAGTCACTGCTACTGTCTGAAATGGATTCATATTCTAGTAATGAACAATGCTGTGTACAGGATACCATGGCAGCTTGGACTCCTCCTCGGTTGACTGTGTTTGCTCACTCTTCAGGCCTCTTATGGTTAGGCTTGTCACCCAGATGTTAACGTTGCAGCACATGCATGTTGACTTAAGCATCAGGAGCTACAGGCTTGTCTCAGCTGGCAGACTGGGGGGAGGGGAAAACCCTTTTTCCATGTACTTTGAGATGCCATGAAACAGAAGTCAGAGTTGTGAGGGATTTCACATTAATAATTCATGCTTCCTCTTCTGTTTAAGCTGACGAAGATGTGCCAAGCACTTCTCGGGAACACCCCTTCTCATCGCTGCAGAGGGCCGGTGCAGGAGTCAACCAGCTCTCCAGGCCCTCCTTCCTCTGCACTTCTTCCTCATCAGAGCACTCGGAAACTAGCAGCCAAAGGCAGGAACTGCACCGTCCATCCCCGCGCACCACCTCGTCCTGCAGACCCTCGCACCCCCGCGCAAGGAGCCCACCCCTCTCCAGCTTTGATCGCCAGCTTCTCCATTCCCACATGCAGCAAACAGACCTGTTCAGGCAGTTCTGCCAGGAGCTGGTGGTTATTCACAGAGACATGGCAGACAGCATGCATGTCATCGGTCAGAGGATGGCTGACCTCACCAGCCAGGTTGGCCAGATGTGCCAGACCCTATCAGAAATCCGTGATGGGGTCCAGGCTTTCCATAGGATACAGGATCCTAGTGTCATGCAGGGGTCTCATCTGCAAGCAGCTTGCTCAAAGCAGCCCCCTGAGCCCAGTGCACAGTCTAACCAAACTCCCCCAAAACAGACTCCTCCTGTGCGGACAACCAGGTCACGAAAGAGAAAACAGCATTTTTAATCTGCTTCATATAAAGTAAAGAAGGGTTCCCCTTCCTGAGCTGCTGCATGCGCACATGGCCTCTCCATGTGTATCGGTACTCTGTGGGGAAGGTCAACAGCCGCCCCAACCCATCCATCCTCCTGCTAGCTAACAGAGCAGTATGAATTATGGCAACTGAATAGTAGGGCTGGCCCTCTGCAATGGCAAGGAGGAATCTCAAATCTTATAGAGCTTGGGATCTAGGACATCTTTCTGTTCATAGAGATTAGGAGTTTTCACTGGCTTCCCCATGCATTGAATGCTCTATAAGCTAAGAGATGCAATAGGAATCATTATCCTGATCTCTTCTCGTGCCTGTGAAATGTTATTTACTGAGACAGTGTACTACAGAGCTCCCTTTGCAATCAACCCACAAATTTACCCTACTACTGCCTTCCCATCATCTTCCTGCAAATGAGTATATGCACTGTGCAGAGAGACATCCTTAATAGCTCTAAAGACTCTCGTTGCTCATTATTTTTATCTTGCGTTGAGCAATAATGGGCAATCTAGGTCTTACTGTGACTTACACACAGGTTTGGGGAGAGGGGTGTAAAAGCAGAGCTTGTGCAGGGAAGGGAAGAAGGCACGATGCTGAGGACAGGAGTGCAGGTCCAAGCACTGTGTGGTTTTAGGCTGCTGAGAAGGGCTGCTAGCATGTGCCTGGATCATCCTTCAGTACTACATGCAGTTAAAGAGTTTAATCTTCGTCTGCTCCAGTCTCGAACCCCTACCTACCCTTCACAATTCAGTTAAAATACAATTATTTAAAGAGAATTGTACCGTATTATTTTCTTGCATGTTATAATCTTCAGTTTTGAACCACCTCACTCTCTTCAAAACGCAAGAGACTGCACAGAAACAAGGAAAGGTATAGGGCCTGCTTCTGACCTCGGGAACAGTTTGGTTTTGTATCACTGTAATTCTGTCAACTTCAGTACAGTTACTTCGCATTTACTGAGTGTTCTTTAGGGTGGGATCTGTACTGTGTTCTCCTGTCGTGAAGCGTTTGCAATCTAAATTCACAGCTATATAGGTTAAAATCTTAGACATGTTGGTTTTATACTGCTTTCTTTCCCCATACAGATGCAAGAAAGAACTGGGTTATAACATTTGAATTGCTTTAGTGCTGCATGAGGTTCTCAGGTACAACCCCAATTCTGAAACCAGGCTTTAATAATGTCACCTCAGGTAGTGATAACATATGTGGCAGCTTTTTTACAATGTCTGTCTTCTCCTTGATTTGCACATCCGCACCTACCATTCTGCCTCATCTCTGGAAAAATCTGGACCATTATCATGATAATGCTTCAGCAGGGAAAAGGGCCAAGGTGTTACCCACACACAGTTAGCATGCCGCTGCTCTCCGGGCTGTCCTGTTGTATGTGGAGGTGGGTTTCAGGAAACTATCCAAATTAATAGAAATGTGCATGCTCATGCCATGTGTGGACTACAGAGTTGGCCAAAAAGTTGTATAAACTTAGCAGGAATTGAACATAGGCAACGCAGTATAGCAGAAGGATGGCTTGTTTTATGTGATCTTGAAGGATCTTCTTTAATCTGTCTGGCCTGTCCTTTGAAAGTATAGTGCACTAGCGTCTCTTCTGGAAAGCTCACTGTATGTCTGCTATGTCATTTCTTTTCCTTTCTTCTTTTTAATTATTCTGTAATTCCAATTCAAATAATTTATTTTTAGTGGTGTGGTAGAAGGCCCTCGCTCAAGGAAGTGGAGGTCTGGCAAGGAGAAAAACCTTTCTTCTGAGGAATGACCCACGCTTGTTTCTTGCAGAGGACATTCCTCATAGTGCTGTTGCCAGACCAGGGCAGTATTTGCTCACCTTCCGCTGAGGATGTCATTTTACTTTGGTGTAACATTTGTATTGTGCAAAAGTCCCAGTCTCTCTTAGTTGAAGGGAAAGATTGGGAAATTTGGTAGAAGTGAATCTAATTTATGAATCACAGAGAACTGAAAAAATTATGATATATTTTAAAGGCATTCTGAGTCAATACAGTGCTGCTGCTGCTATATATTAGGAGTATTTTATATTTTTATAATATTTAATCCCTAGTGATGTTTTCCCGTGGATATACTGGTAGGATTAGCTCCTCTGATGTTATCCAGGGGGATCCCTTCCAGGAACCCTCAGGTCTGCAAGAGGAGGAGACTCCCACAGGTGCTGGGCACTGGAGGGAGTTGGCGTCGTCGCTGCCATCAGTTTGCCCACACAGATGCGTTTAGAGAGAGAACCCTGTTGTCCTGGCGCAGGATGCGCAGCCTTCAATGTCAAACCCCCAAAGGCTGGGCTCTGGTCAGGATAAAGGACCTTGTACTATAAATTGCCTGATATCTCCCCCAGTTTCCTCTGTGGACTATTACAGATTGGCCCAGATCTGGGGACGTATCTCCTGCCCTGAGTAGACCCCCCCGGTGGAGTGGCTTTTCTGTACTGGCTCTCAAAGGATACTTCCTCCTGCACCCATCATGTTAACTGGCTGTTGAAGTAAGTGCCCGTGTCAAAGCAAACTGCTGTGCTCGACCCTGCTATCTCCATGTCTTGTACTTGCTGAAAAAATTCTCTCTTTAAAAGTATTTTTGTTAAGAATGCAATAAATATCTAACACTTTTAACACAGCTGCTGTTGAGTCATTTGTTTCTGTCATACAATTTTTGCCTGAACCGGTAACAAGCCTGTCACGGGTGCTGGGTCTCCTGGAGGGCACTCGGCAGTCGGAGAGCTGAGGCAGGGTTTGTGGGCATGGCACCCTGTGGTGTCGACCTGGGCTGGTGGCAGCTCTCTTGTGCGGGATCTCCTGCCCTGGCTCTGCGCCCAACAGTGATTTGGGAAAGGCCGGTGGCCTTTTCTCTGCAGTGCTCTGCCCTGGCAGAACGTCAGTGGAGCACCCCTGGGGCCAGCCAGAGGGTGAGCAGCGGAGGGGCATGGGGCAAATTGTGGGGAGGGAGGGCAGAAGCCTGAGCCTCCCTCCAGCTGTGGGGCTCTCCTTCCTCCTCACTGTCTCTTCTGGCTGCTCCATTCCCCTCCTGGGGAGGAAGGGTCCCAACTGCCAAAAAATGCTTCGGTGTTTTTCTGGGTGTGCTCGCTGGGCCATCCAAAAACTTGCAAATTTGGTGTCCAGAGCAGGCTGTGGCTTAGAAAAAAGGGAGACAAGGATGCTTTTTTGCTGCTAGCTAGAAAGGCTGTAGCAAAGGTGCCCCTGCAGAGCAAGGAGCTGTGCCTCCGGCAGCCATGGGTTTGATCCAAGCCCAAATAGCTGCAAATGGGTCCTAAATAGTCTCCATTGGTGCAATGACTGGGCCTGGGCAGAATCTGTGGTGTTCTTGAGCCTGGCTTGTCCCAGGGACTGAGCAGGACAGGAGATGACATATTTGCAGGTGGTGGGAATGCCTGTCTGCAGGAGTGGGAGCAGCTCTGGGTGACCAGGTCTACCCCAATGGTAGTCCCAACCCTGCTCTTCCTTTGGGGATCGCAGTCCCTTGGAAAACGCACTGTGCAAGTGGGGCCATGCCCGTCTGCAATGCAGTGCTTGTGTCTGCCTAGACAGGCATGTCCTGGGCATCTAAACCAAGGTAGCCTTCTTGCCTCCATTCACCTTGAGTGTTTGTCATCAGGACTGGCCGTTTTCCAGCCTTCGCAAGGAAGGGTTGCTCAGGACGTGAGCGCTTCAGCCTCAGAAAGATATGTCAGTGAAGGCAGACTGGTACAGCCTGTCCTCTCCTCAGCAGGCAGTTTGTGCCCCTGCCTCGCCGAGCGCACTGCCGTGTTGTGGCGTGACTTCCTCTGTCCTTGGGAAAGCGCCTGCCTCTAACCTATGGTGTGCAGCAGCATGAGGTGTATTAGACCCTTAGTCAGGTGGAATTTGGGGTTTATGCAGTCCTTTGTCTGTGGCATTTGTGCCCCTGGGGTCACTGGAGCAGCCGGGGCTGAGCAGTGCTGGTTTGAAAGCGATTCATTTATGTGAATGATCTCATCCCCATTTACGTTACCTCAGGGTAGCATCACAGATGTAAAGCCTCCTCTCTAGCAGCATAAACCAGTTAGTAGCTGCCAGCAGCTGTGAAGAAACATGTTTGTGGCTACAAAACACAACTCTCTGTTAAGACCTTTCTGCATACCTCCTGCGGAAAGAAATGGGCAGCGCCGGTCACTGCAGGGCGCTGGATGGGAGCGGGCGGCTGGGCGGCGTGCTGCAGCGCTGCAGCAGTACTGCAGCTCACGCCCTCCAGCCTGCGCGCTCCTCCCGTGCCGGGAGCAGCCGGAGCTGCAGGACGCTCTCAGGCAGAGACTTGGAGGGCTTTAGAGGCAGGAGGAGAGCAGCAAACAGAAAAAACATGCTCATGTTTAATAAAATACTTCATAATAAAAGTGAGCCCCCATGGGAATAGTTAACCAGGCTTTCCACGTAAAGTTGTGTTTTAGAGAATTTTCTAAATTGTCACTGTCAAACGCAGTTTGCTGGGAATGCACCGGACTGTCCTGCCACTGCCCTGTGAATTACTCAGTGCCACTGGCTGTGGGGATATGGGTCCTGTATGTTACATTAAGGAGCTGTGAGTGACTTCAGGGTGATAAATCTTTGCAGGCAACCAGGCTTCTTCGCAGGGGCAGCCTGATCTTGTCATTGCTCTGACTGATGTTTGGGCAGCGGGATGAAGAGCAGCCACAGCATCTCTCCTTAGCTGGTGCTAGGAAGCATCCTGGCATTTTGCTTGGACTGGGGAGAGTGTCCTCTAGGATCTCCTGTGCTGCCGGGCATCAGACTGACCACAGCACATTGCTGAGTCTCAAGGGTTGTGTATCTCATGGCTGTCTGAATGCCTGATGCACCTTTTGTGGAGAGATTGCTGACACCCAGAAGTGACAGCCTGGCTTACAGCTGCCTGCCGTTGCAGAACCTCCTTCCCACCACGCTGGTCCAGGCGTTCCGTTCCTTCTCAAATAGACAAAGTGGTGGTTTAAAGGTTCCTTTGTTTTGTGATCAAAAGTAAAATAAGGGTTAACAAAAGCCAATGTTCAGCTAGTTTTGGCAGTGGCAGAGCCTGCTGTTTGAATAATTACTGAAGCTTGCAGAACATCCTGGGTAGCACACATTAGGAAAAATACGGCTGATTGCAGGCACATGCACGGTTGCTTAACATTAAAACCAGAATTGCTGGAGCCTTGGGCAGTCTGAGACATTGCAGACTTGTTTTCTGTGTTTTGCGAGAAGCTTCACCAAGTTTGTCACCTTATGTGTGTGTGTTGGTGTGACCACATATGCAGGTAGGCTTGTGCCTTTATCTGTGCATGCACATGGCCAGAGAAGGGGAGAGCGTTCAAGGAAAAATTGACAGATTTCTTAAGCTGAGAAATACCTGTGAGCTATAAAGGAACGTTTGGGCAAGGACTAGTAGCAGCAGATGTCAGAGGAGCCATATGCTGCTCACCTTCATTAATGTTACTATGGCAGGGAGTGCTGAATAATAGAGGCAAATGGCAGAAGAAAAAGCTTTTAGCCGTGTTCAGATCTGCTCTTGGGTCTACATAACGTGACAGGGCCTCCTCCTGGTTCTGGGTGGGTGTTACAAGCTTATGTTGGTGGCAGCTGGAACCGGTATTACCAAGCTTTTTCCATGTCCTCTAGCAAGAACACAGGGAGTGTGAGAGCAAATAATATGATCCTAGCTATAGATCTCTTCTTACCAAGTTGCACAGAGGGCCAGTTGTTTGGAGCATAAATTAATAGTGTATTAATGTATTAATCTGTTGAGCTGAAATTTAGCTGTTTTAAATCAGGAAAACAAACTCCATTCCCAGAAAGCAATCTTTCTGTCAGCACTGCCAGGAGAACCCCACAACGTGGCACTAAGCTTTCCTAAGACCTGCAGGGCTGTTTGTATTTTTATGTCACACCCCGCTGAACGCCCAAGTGCAAAAGCTTCCAGTACTGTCATTGTTCTTGGTTTCCTTTTGGACAACCAGTGAAAGCCCCCATGCACATTAGGTGTCCCTGTTTCTGCCCTGAGTATCTCAATTCTGCTTGTCTGAGAGGACAGAAGCAAGGAAATCTGGTTTCTGCTAAAAAAGAAGATGGTAGTTTTGGGAATGAGACAGGCAGAAGGACCCTGACACATTCCTGATGCTCCTGAGAACAAGGGAAGAGGCCCTGGGATGTTAAAGTGGTGGTGGGGAATCCAGAAGCCCTTGTTTCCATCACTAGACAAAGAAATTTCTGCCTATGAGAGTCTGTCACCATTACTGGCAGAGATATTCCTTCAGATTGGATGTGCATTGCTGTCATCCCTTCCACAGCAGAAATGGACCCACTGGCTTAGTGTTCCCTGGGTGTCCATGCTCATTGTCCTGTATCTCTGGCAATTTGCACACCATTACTTATAACTCCATGCTTTCCAGCATGGCTGTGTTGATGGCTCTCTCTGAAGGTCATTCTGGCTTCATCGTGGTTGTCATTCTGGTACAAGGAGGGGCACAGGAGAAAACTTTGTACTTTACACCTGCTTTGTCACCTTGCCCTCAGGTACGTGATCATCTCCCGGGAGGAGAGGGAGCAGAACCTGATGGCCTTCCAGCACAGCGAGAGGATTTACTTCCGTGCCTGCCGTGACATCCGCCCTGGGGAGAAGCTGCGGGTCTGGTACAGTGAGGATTACATGAAGCGGTTGCATAGTATGTCCCAGGAGACCATCAACAGAAATCTCACAAGCGGTGAGTCCTCTCCTTTTCCACCTTCTCCCCTGATCCCCTTGGGCTGCCACACTTGTTGGACCCAGTGCGGTGGGTGAAATATGATGCTCAGGCTGTACAAGGAAAGCTGCATTTCTAGAAGCAGAGAACCTCTGGGTGAGAACTCTGCGTGGCATGAATGGATGGATGTACAAGAAGAACAATTTAACCACTGTCATGGAGATCACGAAAGAAAGATTTGTGCTGTGTTGTGTTGTGTCATGTGTCGTGTCATGTCGTGTCATGTCGCGTATGTGCTGCAAGGGCCTGATGCAAAGCCCAGGGATCACAAGATCCCCTGTCACAAGACTTTCAAGCTGGTGGTCCCACAGACAGGCATTAGGTTTCTCTTCTGAACATGCTGCTTTCTCTGGCTCCTGTGAGCAGACTGTGAGGGAGCTCCGGCTGGTTTTGTGTGCATATGAAAGAGAGATTTCCTCGGTGTGTTTGTATGTCCATTTTCTTCGCTTAATTTATCTCCTCTTTCTTCAGAAAGATAATTTGGGATCAACGTGACATCAGCTAGAGACTCCTTAGTCTCACAACCTTAGAGTGCGTGTACCATGTACAGGAGGCTTTGTCCTTGTCAGACTGATTCTTCCCTGGATAAAAATTGTTGTCTTATCTTAAGACTAGCCATGCTGGAACAAACCCAGTGGTCCTTTAGGTCACTGTAATGTCAGCCATACAGGAAGCTTCAGAGGAAGGCAAAAATTCTTACTGCATCTGTTCGTCTATACAATGCTGAGACCTGAAGTTAATTAAGGGCATTTCTTTCCAGGCCTAGCCACAGAATGGCAGGGCCTCAGAGGGGCAGCCACACTAAATATAACTTTCTAATTAAGATTCCCGTGTATATTATTACACAGCTGCTGTTGCTGCCTTGACTTGGTAAAAGGTGTCTCCTCTTTAATCATGGGGTGGACAAGATGTTTTGAAAAAGCTGGTTATCCTCCACCACCTTGGAGTTACTATGCATTTGCAGTGTTACGTCTTGACGGCTGTACTGGGGCAGTTCCCACTTCTGAATTAACATTGCTGTGAATGTGCTTTTTTACGACAATAAACATCACTGAGTGATTAGGTACAGGCTGCAGTGATTTTGCTGCATCCCATGCACACTTTAGTTGTCCAGATGGCTTAGTAGTTTCTGAAAGTACGACAAGAGAAAGGCTGTGCCCTTGAGGCAGCTGCTCTGGAGGGGCACCAAGGCTACAAACAATCGCCCTGCCATACAGACATGCCTTTAGTCATGGTTTGTTGTGTTGTCATGGTTTGTGTGAGCTGAAATGGTAACTCACAGCCTGTTCTGTGCTACCAGTGTGGTGAAGATCTGCCTCTGGGCTCCTCAGGACCTGCCATAGCCTGCCATACACTCAGGTAGAAACCCGTGTGGCTGCAGAGACCGTCCTAGAAACCCGCTGCCGTCTCGGTGTCCTGATCTTGCGGCAAGCTGAGCTCAGCCTGTGTTTGTGAAAGGAGCGCAGAGATATTGTTAAAATGGGGCATCGCTTGGGCCATTGCTAGACTTGTGAGACATCACAAGTCTCAGCTGGGAGAGCACTGCCCAGGGAGTGGCACCAAGATCTGTTGAGTCATTTTCTATTTAAAAGGTTTCAAATCCCCTGCAGGTGAGCCTGTCAAGTGAAGTGGCACGCTTTATTAACTCACAGAAAAATAACATGGTTCCCGGCTTTTGTTTCTGTCAGTAGTTTCTGACCTGCCTCATCAATGGAGTTGAGATCAATAATAAGAGAGAGCGACTTGTGATTTCTAGCTTTTCCACAGGGCTGAACCACTTGGTTAGGTGGGGGGAAAAATCACCGAAAAAGAAGAATCCATTCTCTAAACCCTTACCTTTGCCAGTAGTCATTATAGTCCCTAACAGGGGAAATACTAAGACAGAGTCTCAAAGCTTTACCTGTAGAAACTCTCGTCAGTGTGTTGAAAATGAGAGCTATTGTTACAAATTCACCCAAGAAGTGGCTGGGTTTGCCATCCAGCATCAAAACCCAGTGCAAAATCCCTGCCATTCAGGCCAGCCCTTTTTACGGTGCCTTGCTCTAACTGTTTCAAGTCTTGCATCTTTTCTGCATTCTTAGCATTGCTCTCCTTAGAGAGGGAATGGTAGCTTTTGCTCTGTAGTTCTTATGAAAGCATGAATACACTTAAAAAAAAACCAAAAAAACCAAAAATCAGCATAAAGCAGCGTCTTGTTTGGGAAGCCATCAATGCTTGAAGTTATTTACAAGATAGAAGAATGATGGAAATTGAGCCAAACCTATCGTCTTTTGAATTTCCAGGTAAGGAAATCTGGCTATTCCCTTTATTTTAAGCAATTAATAATTTGTATGAGGTTGCTTTTATTATTTTTTTTTTTTAGTCACTGAATGGCCACTCTCTTAGACTCCACTGGGACAAACTAGATGTCCCATCCTTAGAGGGCATTCACCCGTTGTAGCTCAGCTGACAATGAGTACCTTGGGGTTTAAGAGTGCAAGTTATTTTTACTTGGAGCAGCCTCCAAACCAAACAGGAGTAAAGGGGCTTGCAAACTTTGTGCCATGGCGTGCACAGACGCTGGCGTTGTCATGAAATGGTCCGAAACTCTCACTGCACTGCTGTACACTTGATACCTTTTACCAAGTCAAAACAGGCACAGGTCTTCCAGCCAGCCGAAATGGCGCTTGGGCTCTGGGTGTTAGGTTCCACTGCGATCAGTCATTCACCTCGTAGTCCTCTTCTAGCGCAGGTTGGTTATACCTTTAGGTTAAACAAGCTGCCTGTAGTTTCTCTTCTCTTTAAAGTGTGTGGGTCCTACTCCGCTGTGGCTACCCAGGACTGTCTCTGTTTTTGCAGACATGCCCATTAGCAGGGCTCCTCCTCTCACGAGCCTCGGTTTCTACTGAGTTGTGTCAGTTCCCTGGTTTGTAACACAACGTGCAGACCTGCAGGGATTCAGCCTGCCTTTTTGTTCTTTTTTCATTTGAGTTTTAGATTGAGGGATGTTGCTCGGTTCCCGGTGATAATCCCCACCCCTCATTTTCCTTTCCAGGAGAGAAAAAGTTGCAGAGGGAAAAGGCAGAAAAGAATGTGGAAAATCAAGAGGATGCAAGGGGGCCACTCCAGTTCGCCAACTTAAAGCAAGGGAAGAGCCCCTACAAGCGCAGCTGTGACGAGGGGGAATCCCACCCCCAAACAAAGAAGAAAAAGATTGACCTCATCTTCAAAGACGTTCTGGAGGCTTCCTTGGAGTCCGCCAAATTTGAAGAAAACCAGTTAGCAACAAGTACGCCACTTTCCATCAGAAAAGCATCTAAATACCAGGCTGAAGACATCTTCGAGAGGTGTGGCAGTGCCATGCAGCACAGCTCCCTGAACCTCAGCAGAAACCGGAGTGAAGGGGAGTGGAAGGTCCCCCACAGTTCCTCTTTCAGCTCAGCCAAAGAGGTGGGCATCCTTGAAGATGAGGAAGAGGAGCCCCTGTCACTCAAAGCAGACAGCCCGACTGAGCTGTCACTGGCCTCTGCACAAGGCAACTCCCACGATATCCCCACCACTTCCTTCTGCCCCAACTGCATCCGTCTGAAGAAGAAGATCCGGGAGCTGCAGGCTGAGTTAGACATGCTGAGATCTGGGAAGTTATCTGAGCCACCTGTGCTACCGCCCCAGGTACCCGAGCTCCAAGAGTTCTCAGACCCCACAGGTAAGCCTTGCCGAGTAACAGCCTTCTCCAAACCCTGCCTAAGGAGAGTAGTGAGATGCCTGTGTGCTGTGTACCCATCTAAAGTGTTTTGCTCCGAGTATTCAGGTGAACGCATGGTTCCATGGAAGGTTTGTTGTCAGGTTTTGTGACCGGGTGGGTCAGGAGCTGGCACAGCCGTGGGCACAGTGGAAAACACTGTCTGGGAAAGACTCTGTATGACAATTTGCTCTATTTGTTGCCGTTGTAATCGATAATGCACTGCCAATAAAAAAGACATTCCATTGCAGACAGTTTGTTTGCTGTATTTTTGATGCATTCTCTTTCAGCGGAAGCCCCTCCGCAGTGCCTCACATGCTACCAAGAAAGTCTGAATGACTCTGTGGTAACACTGAAATGTGTGCTCTTCGTGTATGAAACGATGTCCTGCTGTGTCCCTTGTTGGAAAGCCCTCTCTGTTTCCTCCACTGCCTTAACACAACCATGTGTCGGTTTCTGAAGATACATTTCATTTCCTCCAGGAATGTACTGTTGAGCAGCCAGGAGCCTTCACCAAAGGGATTGTGTGGGTCACACCATGTGTTGTGCAAGTGGCCAGATGTAGTGTCCTTTCTTGCTGTCCATTGTGGCATGTTGGAGACAAGGTTCATATGCAGAAACATGGATTTATTTTCCCTTCAAAGCCATGATTCAAATTTTACCCATAGAGCATTGTGGGCAGGAGAGGGCAGGTTGTGGCCAGCTCATCAGGCAGTGCTCTACTGTCACCAGTGGGATGCTTCTCTAGCTCAACAACTTTGTAAATACCATTTTTTTCCTTTTTTTTTTTTTCTTACAGCTTCAGAAAGCATCATCTCTGTTCCCACCATCATGGAGGACGATGACCAAGAGGTGGATTCTGCTGATGAATCGGTTTCCAATGACATGCTTGCTGCTACAGATGAGCCTTCCAAGATGTCTTCTGCGACGGGCCGGAGGATACGGCGGTTCAAGCAAGAGTGGCTTAAAAAGTTTTGGTTTCTGCGGTACTCCCCGACATTGAATGAAATGTGGTGCCACGTCTGTAGGCAGTACACAGTGCAATCCTCTCGGACTTCAGCCTTCATCATTGGCTCAAAGCAGTTCAAGATACACACAATAAAGCTTCACAGCCAGAGCAACCTCCACAAGAAGTGCCTGCAGCTTTACAAGCTCAGGATGCACCCAGAGAAGACAGAAGAGATGTGCCGAAATATGACCCTGCTCTTCAATACAGCCTACCACTTGGCCCTGGAGGGCAGGCCCTACTATGACTTTCGGCCTCTGGCAGAACTACTGAGAAAGTGTGAACTCAAGGTGGTGGATCAATACATGAACGAGGGAGACTGCCAAATCTTAATCCACCATATCGCCCGGGCTCTTCGAGAGGACCTGGTTGAACGCATCCGACAGTCTCCTTTTCTCAGCATCATTCTGGATGGGCAGAGCGATGACTTGCTTGCAGACACGGTTGCAGTTTATGTACAGTACACAAGCAGTGATGGGCCTCCAGCAACTGAATTCCTCTCTCTTCAGGAACTGGGCTTTTCAACAACAGACAGTTATCTCCAAGCACTAGACAGGGCTTTTTCCAGCCTGGGAATACGATTGCAGGATGAGAAGCCAACTATTGGCTTGGGAGTCGATGGTGCTAACATTACTGCCAGCCTGAGAGCCAACTTGTTCATGACAATCAGAAAGACTTTACCCTGGCTTCTCTGCCTGCCCTTTATGGTGCACAGGCCCCACTTGGAAATTTTGGATGCAATCAGCGGCAAGGAACTGCCATGCCTGGAGGAGCTAGAAAACAATTTGAAGCAACTGCTCAGTTTCTATCGTTACTCTCCTCGACTCATGTGCGAGTTGAGGGTCACTGCTGCCACTCTGTGTGAGGAGACCGAGTTCTTGGGGGACATTCGAGCAGTGAAGTGGATCATAGGGGAGCAGAATGTCCTCAATGCTCTAATCAAGGATTACCTTGAGGTTGTGGCCCATCTCAAAGACGTCAGCGGCCAGACCCAAAGGGCGGATGCTTCTGCCATTGCCTTGGCCCTCCTGCAGTTCCTGATGGACTACCAGTCGATTAAACTCATCTACTTCCTGTTGGACGTGATTGCTGTGCTTTCACGCCTTGCCTATGTCTTCCAAGGGGAGTACCTTCTTGTGTCACAGGTGGACGATAAAATAGAGGAGGCCATCCAGGAGATCAGCCGGCTAGCAGACTCACCCGGGGAGTACTTGCAGGAATTTGAGGAAAACTTCCGCGAAAGCTTTAATGGCATTGCTGTGAAAAACCTACGGGTGGCTGAAGCCAAATTCCAGTCGATCAGAGAAAAGATCTGCCAGAAGACCCAGGTGATCCTAGCCCAAAGGTTCGATTCCCGTAGCCGAACATTTGTGAAGGCCTGTCAGGTATTTGACCTTGCAGCTTGGCCCAGAAGCACTGATGAGCTCATGAGCTATGGGAAGGAGGATATGGTACAAATATTTGAACACCTGGAGACAGTCCCTTCATTTTCCAGAGAGGTTTGCAGAGAGGGGATGGACACCCGAGGGAGTCTGCTGATGGAGTGGCGAGAACTCAAGGTGGATTATTATACCAAAAATGGTTTTAAAGACTTGCTCAGTCACATTTGTAAATACAAACAGAGATTCCCCCTCCTAAATAAAATAGTTCAGATCCTCAAAGTCCTTCCCACCTCATCGGCCTGCTGTGAGAAGGGGCGCGCCGCCCTGCAGAGAGTGCGCAAAAACAACCGCTCTCGGCTCACGCTGGAGCAGCTGAGTGATCTTTTGACGATTGCCGTTAATGGGCCGCCCATTGCCAGCTTCGATTGCAAAAGGGCACTAGATAGTTGGTTCGAGGAGAAGTCGGGCAATAGTTACGCGCTGTCAGCCGAAATGCTGAGCAGGATGTCGTCTCTTGATCAGAAGCCGATGTTGCAGAGCATGGACCATGGCTCTGAGTTTTACCCCGATATTTAGGAAGGAACGCCTCAGATCAGAAAGCTGTTGAATAATTTTTTTAATCTATACTC